>NC_079202.1:27250681-27550681 GCF_026745355.1 Beta vulgaris subsp. vulgaris | reverse complement strand
TGCTTGCATGCCAGTTACAACTAAGGAACAACGGAATTTTTATACAATACAAGCCATGACAACTAACACTCGAAAGGATAAAATTTAACATTGATATTTCGGACCTTTGACAACCAAAACATGACTAAAAGCAACTAAACTACTCTAACTAACATTTTAACTAATTAAGACACTTAATTAAAATGCTAAATAGTTCCTTCTTCAATCCAAGTAACACATGTGAGTTGTGACAAAAAGCTTGTTTATGAATCATCAAATTGAACCCCATTTATTCCGTAATAAGTGTAATAGGTTCATCTTGACTTGGTGCCTTAGAATCCACATCACTTGATAGAACTTTTTTTCCTCCAACTTTGAGTAGATGGATCTTTTCTTGAAACAGACTTGTCCTCAGCACTATATTAGTTTGCTTCGCGATTAAAAAAGTTACAACATTCAACAAATTAATCATAGATTTTATCCAAAATAATAATATAATTGCATACAAATAAACCCAAATCATATTTTTTGACAAATAACATGTTAAGTTTCAAAGCAACAAATACGAGTATATACAGAAAAAATAGCACCAAAGTAGTCAACCCTTACCAAACTTTATCATATTTTTAAAAAAAATTAGTCATACCAACGCTATTGATGCGCTTGTGAACTACTTTAAATAAGACTAGAAAGATATATGATACTCCCTCCGTCCCAAAATATAGTTCTCATTTCCATTTTTGGTGTCCTAAAATATTGTAATCCCCCACAATTTTAAAGAATTTTCATAAATATTAAAGTATTTATGTAGTTATATTTACATCCAAATGAGTTTGGAAAATGATTTAACTTTTAAAAAGGGTTGACTATTCAAAAAGTCAAGTAAGAATATTTTTCATAGCTTAATAAAATTTGTAATGTTTTAATTAAGCATGTTTTAATAAGATTTTTGATTACTAAAAGTATATTTGAAAAGGAAGCTTAATGGAATCAAAAGCCCAAAAGTGATAAAAAGGGAAAGAGCTAATTGATGACTAAAGTCCTAAAGAGCCCATCACATTAGTCATCAAAGTTTCATTAATTAAAATCTCTTTTCCTAAGCCCAAAAGTAAAGCCTCTATATAAATATCCTAATAAACCCAAATTTTACCCTACACACTTTATTTCTCTCTCCTCCTTCCACGTGATTTTTCCCCTCTCTCACTCGGCACTTTCTCTCTCTTCTCCTTTGTGCGTCGTTCTTCGTTCTGCCACAAAAGTTGTTTCTTCTTCTTCAAGTAACGTTTCTTGTTCAACAAGAAACGTCACAAATCTTTTCAAGTGCCAAGAACTTGCTGCCGCCGGTCTATTTTGGTCCTTGCTGCTGTCCGGCGCCTTCCTTCCTCCATTGTTGTGGTTGTTTTTCTTTCTCTTCAAGATTCCATTAAATATAGTTTTATATTATTTTTTTATTAGCATGTTTACGATTTAGATTATTGCAATATGAATTTCGGCTATTATATATAATTATAATAAATTTCAGATTTTATATATTAAGTTATTTTAGTTTTTATCATGAAATTTATAGTTTTTAGGGTTTTTAATTACTAGAAACTATATATATAAAGTATAAATCATGAGATTTGGTTAGTATATAATTTTATATGTATTGAATATATTTTCAGAAGATTTATTAAATTTATAATGTCTGTAATTTCAGAAATAAGTATTTTAAGGGTTTTAAATGATTTTTAATCACTAGAATAGTTGTACTATACTAGGGATTAAAAATAACGAAAGTTTGGTACGTAAAAACGATTTTAAAACACGTTAAGGGGTTTTGATCGTTTTAAAGTTGCTGTAAATTTTTAGTACGAGATATTTATTTTCATTATTTTATTTTCTAGGCGGAGATTTCGTAGTAGGAGACTTTTAGCGAGTAAAAGTGGCCTACAGATTTGTTTATACAAGGTACGTACATGTCTACGTGCTATATGATTTAGAAGCATGCTCTAAGATGTTTTTATTTATTAGTATCATGTATAGGACTCTATTTGTTCATATATATGATTACTGGAATTGTTTTACATGTATTTGCCTGTGTGCTACATGTAAACTAGAAGTGTTTATGATTATAAATGTTTGTATGGAAGTTAGATGCAAGCAGGATAAGTCAAGTTTATTTATTAATTCGTGAGTGAATTAATTTAAGTTAGATTGAATCATGTTTTACATGGATTCTTGAGTATTATTATTATTCTTATAAGACCGTGGATCTTATTTGGTAAGTTACAAGTTATACCTATTAAAGGTAAAGTTTATTTGGCTAGGTTCAACAAGCAAGTTGTAAAGTATAAAAAGAAGTTAAGAGTCTTGATTGATGAGTTGTGATCACTTGTTAATCCAAAGATAAAAAGAGTTTCTGTTATGATGTTTGAGTATTAGTTATGTGTTGCTTGTTTGTTGTGTCAACACAAGTATAAAATATATTCAACGTAAAGTGAAACGAGAATAGGTTATAGACTTTAGACTGGTGCACGTCTAGAGTTGGACACTAAGGGTTGGAGTACATGGTGGTAGCCCATGGCTTTTCTAGGAATGGATTGTCACCATCCCTCTTTCAGTTCAAAGGTTCCTCGATATCGCAGGTCATTTTGGAATATGTGGTAGCTCCCATATTCCTATTTTAGATAAGTCAACTCGTCCAATAACTATTCCATTTAAAGAAAGAAATAAAGTTTAGAGTCTAGTTCAGTAAAGTTGTATGCAGATTATTATATGTTTATATTATTATTTATCCCTGCAAGTTATATTTTTGTAGTATCATGTTTACGATTATTTATGTCTGATATGTAGTACTCAGCTTTGCTGATTACGTGCTTGTTGTGTTTGTGATCATGGCTTTGCCTATTGATCCTGTGGTGATCCTTCGGGGGAGCAGAGTCAGACAGCATTGACATTACAGGTTCGAGATGCATCTCATTGGGAATCTGGAATGGAGAGACTCTTGTATTACTAGTGTCAATTTAAGTTGTTTTCGTAGGAACTTATGTTTTCAGACATAGTTTTAAGTTGGTGTGTTTTAGTTTCGACATTGTTTTGGTTTCATAAGTTTTAATAAAGTTGTTTTTAGAAAGTTGTTTTCCGCTGCAAAATTCTGAGTAAGCCGAAACGTTATCACACGGGCGATAATGCCTGGGTAATTCTCTAAGGTTTATTATAAAAGTATTTTCTAGAAAAGAGAATTATCGGGGTGTTACAAAGTGGTATCTGGGAGCTTTAGGTTAGTTTAAGACTTATAGGCGCCTAACTAACTAGCTTATTAAGTGACTTTAGCTTATTAAGTTACCTAGCTTATTAGTTATTTGAAGGAAACCTTAGTATTGCTCCTACGTTTTCATTTCGAAAAGTTGAACATGAATATCTGTTTTTACCAGAATTTTTTTTTATACACCGAAAATTTTTTTCGGAGAAATTAAGGGTTCGAAATTTTTAAGTTTTCGGCGAGAAAAAAAAAAATTTCAAAAGAAGTGCTGAGTCCAAAAAATAAAAATAAAAATTTAGTCGAGTCGAAATTTTTCGGAAATTGTTGGTTCGAATTTTTTTATTATTATTATTCGAAATTTTTTTTTAGACACTTAAGTAATGTTATTTATAAAAGTGTCTACGTTATTTTTCATGCCTTTAAGGTTTATAGTATTGCATTGTGAGAATGGGTAGTATAAGAAGGGCATATAGGACAGAAATATTATATGCCTGCATCAGGAAGTTAGTTCAGTATCATTATTGTTTTTCTTCCCTGCAAATCTGCACATTATCATTTCTTTCTGTAATGATGCATTATTATTATACTTCCCTGCTATTGATGCATGAATATTTTTCTTCCTTGCTAACTGTATATAATTCTTGCCTGCAAAGTGTATATTTACATGCCTTTGTTTTTGTTTACCTCTTGTTATTTGTGGGAACACGTTAGAAAGAGTGCTAAACCTTCTGGTTTATTGTGTTGTAGCTCTACGAATATGGCTGTTAATCTAGGCAATTATTTTAACCCCATCGTTCTGACTGACGATGAAGCCGACGACTTTAATGCACCCATTGACCATAGAGAGTATGAAGACCTGCATTGGACAATGCGTTGTATTTTGAGGAAAGAATTTGCTAGGGATGATGAAGTCATCATAGAGATGGACCGTGCTAGAGGTACCACTAGGGAGGACATTTATGATGCATGTTTCAGGTATGCATCTGAACCTGAAGAGGACGAAGACACCATACATATTAGAAGGTCTAAGATTCAGAGAAAGTTCATCGATTACTATGAGGATGAAGAAGAGGATGAAGCTAGTGATGAAACCTTCATACCTAAGCAATATAAGGAAGACAAGGATAAGGATGGCAATGTAGTGCCATAGGTTATATATTTACTTATATACTTTATATATATATATATATATTATATATATATATATATATATATATATATATATATATATAGGTATACATTAGATTTTAGTTATGAGAATAATGTTGGATGTGTGCCAACAAGGACAAAGGTGTTTTATAGAGTTATCATTTTAGGAAAAATATAGATACTAGTGTGTTATTTTTATTTCACATTATTTTTTATATATATTATATATATATTATATTATATTTATAATATATATATATATATATATAATATACATATATATATTATATATATATAGGTATACATTAGATTTTAGTTATGAGAATAATGTTGGATGTGTGCCAACAAGGACAAAGGTGTTTTATAGAGTTATCATTTTAGGAAAATATAGATACTAGTGTGTTATTTTTATTTCACATTATTTTTCCCTTCTATGGAAGAATAAAAATATAGTTTATTCATTGGAGGAGTAAGAATTTATTTTGGGCACGTGATGGGAAATATTTTTATTTATTTTATTTTCATTATGTGATTATATTTTCTTGCTCAATTCCATTTCATGTTGATATGAATTTATTTATGTGAATAATTATATGAATATTAGAGAACATTTCACATTGGAACTTAGTGGAATTGTATGTTGATGCGATCTTTAATGATCAAATCAAGTGTTGCCTTGCTTAGATGACTATGTAAGTTTTCTGGAACCTGAATAGAGTTATATTACTTTCAGGTCCCGAGGTAGAATGGCTAACAACCCTGAACTAGCTGATGCTATTCGCCTCTTGGCGGAAAAACTGAATCAGGACAAGGTCGAACGTCCAGAGACTGCTGGAGAGATGTTCGAAAGACTGGCCAAAGTGAAACCACCTTACTTTAAGGGACAATCTGACCCTACCTTCCTAGAGAACTTGATTAGGGAATTTGAAAAGCTATTTGAAGTAGTAAATTGCCCTGCTAATATGAGAGTAGGCCAGGCTGTTTTATATCTAAAGGATGAGGCCGATTTGTGGTGGAGAGAAAACGGGGCTAAATTGAGTGTTGCTGAGGGATTCAATTGGGAAGCCTTTGTGGTTGTGTTGAGGGGAAAGTTTTACCCTGTCTTCATGAGAAAACAGAAAGCTCAAGAGTTCATCAACCTTCGAATGGGTAGTATGGCTATCTCTGAATATTATAGTAAATTCATAACCCTGTCTAGGTTTGCACCTGAGGTGGTAGCTACTGAGGAGCTTAAGGCTCAGAGGTTCGAACAAGGGTTGACTGATGAAATCCAGCTGGGATTAGGGGGTGAAACCTTTACATCTTTAGATGTGGTGTATGGGAGAGCTTCACATATTTATGGATTGCAATCAAGAAGGGATAAGAAGAATGGGATAGTTGGTGAAAAGAGAAAAGAGGTTAGTACTGGGGGAAACCAAGGTAATTTTAAGAAAAACCGGAATGGAAATGGGAACTACCAAGGAAGGAATAACCAGGATAGTCGCAAAGGGAAACCTGAGAGAGTGCATCACTGCAAGTTGTGTGACAAAAATCATCCTGGGAAAGACTGCAATGGAGAGTTAGTGACCTGTAATTATTGCTAGAAGAAGGCTCATAGAGAGTATGAGTGCTTCTCCAAGCACGGGAAAGATTTGAAGACTTGGGGAAATAGTAGTCAAAAGTGAACATAAGAGACCTCAAGGAAAGATTCAACCTTTAGACATTCCGACATGGAAATGGGATTCGATATCCATGGACTTCGTTGTCGCCTTACCTAGGAGTCGGGGGGGCAATAATACCATTTGGGTGATAGTGGATAGACTAACCAAGACAGCAAGGTTCATACCTATGAAGGATACGTGGAGTATGGAAGCCTTAGCCAAGGCTTATGTGAAAAATGTCATTAGATTGCATGGAGTACCCACAAGTATAGTATCAGATCGAGACTCTCGATTCCTGTCAAATTTCTGGAAAAAGGTCCAGGAAGCATTTGGTAGTGAGCTATTAATGAGTACAGCCTTTCACCCAGCTACCGATGGTCAAACTGAACGAACTATTCAGACCTTAGAGGACATGTTGCGAGCATGTGCTTTAGAATACCAAGGGTCATGGGAAGACCATTTGGACCTCATAGAATTCTCATACAACAACAGCTACCATGCTAGTATTAAGATGGCACCATTTGAAGCATTGTACGGGAGAAAGTGTCGTAGCCCTTTGTGTTGGAACGACATCAGTGAGACTGTAGTGTTAGGACCTGAGATGATTCAGGAGACAGTGGATCAAGTGCGAGTCATTCAAGAAAAGATTAAGGCTGCACAGGACAGGCAAAAATTCCTATGCGGACCAGAAGCGAAGGGATGAAAATTTCGAAGTTGGGGAAAAAGTGTTGCTTAAGGTGTCCCCAATGAAAGGAGTGATGCGATTCGGGAAAAAGGGGAAGCTAAGCCCTAAGTTCATAGGACCCTATGAGATACTGGCGAGGGTAGGGAAAGTTGCTTATCGCTTGGATTTGCGCAACGACTTAGAAAGGGTCCATAACGTGTTTCACGTATCCCAACTTCGGAGATACGTACCTGATGCGTCACATGTCCCTGAACCCGAAAACATCGAGATAGACGAAACTTTGTCCTATGAGGAGAAACCTGTCCAGATCCTAGACCGCAAAGTGCGGAGTACGAGGAATAAGGACGTCAGAATTGTCAAAGTGTTGTGGAGAAATCAAACTACCGAGGAAGCCACATGGGAAGCCGAAGATGCGATGCGTCTGAAGTACCCTGAGCTTTTCCAAGAGGTACGTGAGTTACGGGGACGTAACTTTTCTTTTAAGGGGGGGAGAATGCGATAGAATTTCGCGCTTTCACCCTAAAGTATGTTAATTATGTTAGTTATGTGTAATTTCTGCTTATCTGTTGTGCGAACGATTAGAAAACGCTTGTGAAGTTTGGGACTTAGAAGTGCAAAAGATCGTCGTTAAGACGGGCTACCTCAAAGTTTCGGGACGAAACTTCTTTTAAGGGGGAAAGCCTGTAATACTCCGTATTTTTAGGAGTAATTTTGTATTAATTAAGAAAGTATAAAGAATTAATAAAAAGGTATTTTAGATTATTTACAAAATAATAGGAGTAAATTACTGATAATACGAATATGCTTAGGAATTTTCGGAGTTTTGTTAAGATTAAACTGATCTTTACTTGACCTAGGGTTACTACTTTTGAAGGGAGTATAAAAAGAAAAGGTGATGGAATTTCAGAAAAACCCTAAACCCTTTCACTCTCTCTCCTCAGCCGACTTTTCCCATCTCTCTCTCAGATTTCTCTCTTTCTCTCTCGGATTCCCTCTCATACTCTTGCTGACTTTTCCTCTCGCCTCCTCCTTCTAGTCTCCGGTGGTTGTGCGAATTCAGGCGAGGGTTTGGTGCGAGTGGACGAGAGTTTTGTGTGTGTTTGAGGGTCGCGCGTGCGTGGGTCTCGAGTGGTGCGAACTTGCGCTGCGAGCGACGAGGGTGTTCGTGGTTGTGCGGTTCGAGAGTGTGGGTGCGAAGAGGTTCGAGAGTTTGGTGCGAAGAGTTGTGCGGTGTTCGAGAGTTGTGCGAACGTGGTTCCGTCGGTACGAGTGGTGACGCGGCAGATCTGGGTCGCGCGAGTGTGTGGGCGACGGAGACCGGACGGGTGCGGCGTGCAAAGCAGTAGCGCGAGCGTGCGTGGCAGCAAGGGTCGTCGGAATTCGTCGTCGGTGTTTATCGCCGGTAACTTTAGTGGTATACCCTATTATGTACCTAAAATATTATATCAGTTTTATTATTTATATTTACAGTTTTCATAATTACGTAAGGTTTGTAATTAATAATTAGTAATTAAAGTTGTTTAGTAGATTATCAGATTGTTTAACTAGTTAGGTTATAATTCTGTTTTTAAGTTAAAATTCTGGTTAGGTTTGTAATTGGAATAAGTTGAAAGTAGGAAAAGTGTGTTCTATTATTAGTTAAAGTTATTATCGTTTTATGAGTGACCTGTTTCATGGAACCTGACTTTGGGACATATGACTTACCTTTTTGGACATGGAACTTACCTTTTGGACACAAGACTTACTTTTGGACATATGACTTAACTTCTGGACATAAGACAGGTGGACTTATGACCCTTTTGGATTGGTAAAATAGTGGACTAAGGTTACTAACTAACTTAGTTACTCACTAACTCTGACTTCTAAAAGACGTTAAATCCACTAGATTAGAATTATAACGAAAGTTCTGGAATAAGGTTTTAACTATCGTTTAATTCGAATCGTTAGATCGTTATGGTCTTAGTACGTAGTAGTTGTTAGTGTTATCAAGGACGAAACACTAAAGCTTTGTTTTAACGATTTAGGTCCCAATTTCATAAGCGGCTCGTTCAATTAAGTCAGCGAAAATTCTCCGCTACAAGGTACGTACGCGTACCAGTTTACTTTCAAGTTTAGTATCATGAGTAGGTTGCAGTTCATTTTATTGGAACCTAGTACCATGATAGGGAACATTTGATTGTGATTGTTTGGTTAGACGTTTATAACGTGAAATCAATATAATGCATTGAAATATGTTGCATTGAAATGCGAAGTTCTATCGTAGTGTAACATCTGCATTATTAATCTGATCTATAGAGTAACGAGAGTGTTACCAGAGATAAGATTGAGCTTTGTAATTAAGAGAGCATGTAAATGACTCTTTGAAGTTATAAAAAGAAGAGTTAGTAGTGAAAGAAGATTATGGCAATACTTGTAGTTGGATTCCCTACAAGTATAGAATAATGGGGGGAGTGTAGGACTTATCCTACACTCCTACGCAGGCCTACTGTGACGACAGTAGTGTCCTTATATTTTGATAACTCAAGTAGGCGGAAGGTTCCGTTCGATCTTGGGGGTATGCATACTAAGGTGATGGGTGTGAGACGGAACAAAACCGTATTTGCATTTCATCTAATAGACCAAGTTGTCTATTAAGGATTCAGTAGCCCGTATGATTCTAGTAAGATGACGGTGCCCGTTCGATGCCAATAATGAAAGATTAAAGGATGTGAGATAACGTAGTTTCATATAGCAGTTTGTAATGTATGCATCATTTATGTTCATATAGTTTCAATGGTTCATTACGTACTCAGCATAGCTGACTCTGTGTGTTATTATGTGTTTGTTGACCTGTGATGAACCGTTGACACTTCAATGGGGAGCAGACTAGGTGAGATGGTGCTGTTGTATGGTATCAAGCATAAGGGGGCTAGTCTGTAGTTTGAAGTTAAACTTTTGGTTTAAGTATTACTGAGTTTTATAGAATATTGTTAAATAGTTTGAGTTTGAATAAAGAGGGGTCATCTATGATTCCCGAGTTGTATTTACATTTTCTATTCCGCTGCAATTTGGTTTTGAGACAATGAATTTGTGTTACCGTATTTCTAATTATGCCTTGCGTTCCATCGCGGCGGTAACACTCCCAAAGTCGGTGCGACGTAGCATTAGACGTGTATGGATTTTGGGGGTGTTACAAGATCAGGGTCCAGTCAGACAGGGAACCAGGGTCCTAAGCCTGGAGGTCAGAATAACCAAGGAAACTATAGTAGGCCTGCTAATGAAAATCCTACCCAGAACAAGCCTGCGGGAAAAGTGTTCGTGATGAGTCAAGCGAAGCAGAGAGGTCCGCTGATGTGGTCACTGGTAATTTCTCTATTAATTCAGTTTTCGTTAAAACGTTATTTGATTCGGGGGCGACCTATTCTTTTATTTCGTCTTCTGTCTTAAAGAGTCTGGGGTTAGTAGAATATGAACCAATTGACTTGTCTATCAGTATTCCTACTGGGGAAGTCGTAAAGTGTACTAAGTTGTTCAAGAACCTGCCTTTGAAGATAGGAGGGAGTGTCTTTCCATCTGATTTAATCGAGTTTAACTTAGGAGACTTAGACGTGATTCTTGGGATGAACTGGTTGAGTCATTACAAGGCCAGGATTGATTGTGAAGTTCACACTACTACAAATTTGGGCAAAGATAACATAACTATAATAACGGGTAAATTAACAAGTGTTATCTTTGATATAAGTTAACACTTTATCAGAAGAGTTGTTATCTTAAATTGGGAAATTGGTGCCTACATAAAATAGACTTAACAATTCATAATTTATGTGTTATCTTTACTTCTTATGATAAACTTTACTTTCTCCCACTTAACTATAATATTGCATAACTGTTATATTTGCTATTATATTATTTGAAAAAAAATTAAAATACATTTTAAAGTTTTTATGTTCCCGCAATTTTAGTTTTTTTTTAGTTAACGTATATCATTGCTAACAATTAGTTTATTTTATTTTATTTTATTTTTCATTTTTTATAGGAACTTTTAAACAATTTTACGGTTTCTTATTCAGATCTAAGTTCTCCTAATGTCTTCCAATCTGTAATCCTCAAAACCCTCACAAGCACCTTCAACTGCCATTTCGTTCATTGGGGCAAACCCTCCATTTATTCGTGATGGTGGAAATCGGCAAATCACGTCGTTCAATCTGCCAGGCATTGCACCGTTGTCCTCCTTCCGCTGGTGCTGCTGCCGCTGCTGGGTTCTCCTCCTTCCGCTGGTGCTGCTGCCGCTACTGGGTTCTCCTCCTTCCGCTGGTGCTGTACCGTTCGCTCGCGTCGTTCAATCTGAGGGTGGTGCTGTTTGTTGTTGTGATGTTCGTTGTTTGTATTGTTCTCTGTTGTTGTTTATCATGCTACCCTCCTTCTGTTCCATGCTCACATTTCTCTCACTCCTCTCATTGATTCCGGCAAAGTATCAAAGATAATATACCTCCTTTTTCACCTTTAATTCTTCATCTGTTTTTTCGAAATTTATATGTAGATGAAGAATTAATTAGTAAATTATTGACTGTGGAACGTGTTTGCTAGTTGTGTGATATTGATGATGTTGAATAATCATTGATTATGAATTAATATGTTAGAAGTGACTTGTTTTTGTGTTTGTTGCTTTCGTAAATAGGGCACTACTGAATTGCTCTAAATTGTTGGTAATGAATTTAGATTGGAGAAAGCCCTTTACTTAAGTGATAAATTCAGTTGGTGTTAAGTTGGTTTCGGAAAAGATTTCGGATTATAAGTTCTTAATTTAGTTTAGTAAAATGTGTTCCACAATCTTAGTAAATGTTTTCTCAATAATTAACGATTAGATTGTAAAGAAGGATTGTGCAACCACTTCATAGAGCACAACCAAGTTATATAAGTTGCGAGGAAGAGCATACCAATTTAGCTTACATGATTTGTGTTATTGTACCTTAACTCACACGCTCAGACACACTTGTGGGGATGGCTAGGGTTGGTAGAGATATGCATGCCTATGTAGTTCTAATTTACTGCAATTATAGGGTCTGTTGTTCTCGTCTTTCTATTCCAACTTTTCTCACAGATAATACCTGTGGCAGCAAGAGTACCCTCCAGAACATGAATTGAGGTACATTATTTTTACTGCTTATAAGCTCTGCCAATTTATATTTTGCATCATTCTTGTACATATGGTTTTCTTAGTTAAGCTTTGGAGATGAGCAGATGGAGATCAGGAATATATGTGATTTTTTCGGCATTGTATAGATCGCTTATAGTTCTTTAGGACTTGGGATATTTATAGGAAAATATAATTTTTCATACTTACCTAGTCGCCCTAGGTTTATCTCAATCTTTCAATTGATCTCTAAAAGTTTGTTGCAAGCTCATTGGGTTCATTTGATAAGACATTTTTCTCTCCTGTTCGGCCAAATTCTCCCAAGACTAGAACCTTTGCTACGTTGTCTGAGAGCAATAGTAAGTGGCGTGACAAAACTATGAATCAAGTATGCCTTACATGTTGCTTTTAGCAACTATTAGTAGATCTTTAGTTTTTGCCAGTGCCATTAAAATATGTCACACTGAATAGATTATGGCATTCTGTCTTTTTCGAACATGTTGCAGGTTATGAGTTGCTAATATTGATCTATCAAATTGTAGCATTTTTTTGGATCTTTGATGTGGTTAGATGTATCATGAAGCTAATAACAGGGGAGGCTAGGACCTGGTATTCTGGGGCAGAGCTGTGGTTCCCTCTCCACGTATCCTCGAGAGACTAGGGTTCAATTTTCATGTGCGGATGGGGGTTTAAGGTGCGCATTATTAGTACGTGGTGCTTTATCATTTAAGACCTTGCGTACCTATTAACGCTTAAATGTTGCTTACTGATCAAAAAGAAAATATATTAGCACATATAGAGTTATAGTCTAAGACTAAACCAAATTAGTTGTTTAAGAAGAATTTGGAAATTAGATAGAATCAAATAGAGGTATCTGACTCTCATTTCATTATTTTGATACGTAAATATATTCTTCATTGTTTATATTAAAGTATTTGTGATTTCTTGTGTATAGTGCCCTCGCCAACCGCTTGGTACTTTAGACTGTGTATATTATGTGTGTCGCTTAGGCTTGAGACGGTACAGTTGAGACGGCTAGTCATTCCAGATAAGGTACTTGAACATTAGTTATAATTTAGCTTTTTTAATTTCTATATGATTACGAATCTTTCAGACTGTAGATTTGTATCTATATTATATTAGAGAGATGAAGAGTAGTTTTGGTAAATTAGTTGAAAACACTTGATTATTACTTTATATTTGAATGATCTTGCTACAACTATGATAAAAAGAGTTCTGAAAATTAAGCATTGTTTAAAGTAAATTTCATCAACAAAGCAAGCAACAAAAGTATTGCTAACTAATGTACCAAGAAAGAGGATGTTAGACTTTAGGTCAGGCCATTGAAGCCATGAACAAGAGCTTTCTCGAGGTATTGAGTCAATGTTTTTTCTCAAGCCTTTTATGGTCGTATGACCTAAAACAATTGTGTGGACCAATTAGGACTCATCGTGCGTGCATACTTTTATTTCAGTCTCAATAGTTAATAACTACTCCCACTTCAAACTTAGGTGAAAAATAACATTCATCTTCTTGTTTGTTTCCTTTTAATTTATACCTGATTAATTATTAATGTTAATTATTTTTTTCAAGTTTTTATATATGAATACTTATTTTGTAATTACCTTTATTGTAGTACTATCAAGGCATTGGTCCAACCTATTCCCAGGAGAAAATTGATGAACTCATTGAGTTGTGGATTACATATTTCGGAGATCAACATGAAGCACAAATGATGAATGAGTTCTAACTTTCCGCCTAATTTTTTTACCTTAATCCACTTTTGGACATACATTATATTTTTGGATTTGGATATTGATATCATGTGATGTGGCTATAGGCTAGATTTGATCTTGTTTATGATTTAGATTAATATTGATATGTATATATAGTAGTTTTTTTTAGAAGTTTAGAATTATGAATATTAGTTGATTTATTTTGTGATATGATGAATTTTGGAAGTTTGGAATATGATATTCAATTTATTGGTTGTAAGATCTTATGGTTTGAGTATTAATTATACAACAAATACATGTATTGACTGCTCTGTAAAAAATAAGAAATTGTATTGTAAGACATTATTGTGCTGCGTGCTGCAAAACCTACTGCCAATATATATGTAAAATGATAATTTAATTATTTTAAAAAAAAATATCATAGATAACAGTTGTACGTAATATATGTTATATATATTATAGGAAAACATAACAATTATTTCAGATAAGTGTTAAATTTTCCTTTTTTAAATTTGTCATATAAATAGCAAACATAACACTTATTTACAAAATGTGTTATCTAGCGATATAACATGTATTATAAATGACTGTTATGTTTTCTCTAGCAAACATAACACTTTCGTCAGGTGTTATGTTTACTTTACATTACATTGACTTGGATAACACCTCAAAACTGTTATGTAAAGCCTTATTTAACAGTTATCTTTGCCCTTTTTTGTAGTAGTGACAAAAGGTAGTGTTGAGAAACCCTTCGGGAAAATTGACCTCATATAGACGATTTGGGAAACCCAAGAAGTTTGGAGTGATCTCTGCTATGCAAGTGCAGAAGTTAATGAGAAAGGGATGTGAGCTATTTTTCGATAGCGTGCAAGATGTTAGTAAGGAAGCTGAGCTAAAACTTGAGGATGTTCCGATAGTGAATGAGTTTATGGATGTATTTCCGAGTGAAATTTCAGGTATGCCGCCTGCAAGAGCTGTTGAGTTTACCATAGACTTAGTTCTTGGAACTGCACCTATATCTAAGGCACCTTATAGAATGGCACCTCCTGAGATGAGTGAGTTGAAGACGCAATTGCAAGAACTTTTGGATAAGGGTTATATCAGACCTAGTGCATCACCTTGGGGAGCTCCTGTATTGTTCGTGAAGAAAAAGGATGGGAGTATGAGGTTATGTATCGACTATAGGGAGTTGAACAATGTTACCATCAAGAACAAGTACCCTTTACCTAGAATAAATGACCTATTCGACCAATTGAATGGAGCGAGTGTGTTCTCGAAGATTGACTTACGTTCTGGATATCATCAATTGAGGGTAGCGATAAGGATGTACCTAAGACTGCCTTTAGAACGCGTTATGGTCACTACGAGTTCACTGTAATGCCATTTGGGTTAACCAATGCTCCTGCATATTTATGGACTTGATGAATAGGATCATTCATGAGTTTTTGGATAAGTTCGTAGTGGTTTTCATTGATGACATTTTGATATATTCGAGGAATGAAACCGAGCATGATGAACATTTAGGATTATTTTGGAGACTTTGAGAAGAACCAATATATGCCAATTCTCTAAGTGTGAGTTTCGTTTGGAGAAAGTAGCATTTTGGGTCATTTTGTGTCTAAGGAAGGAGTCTCAGTAGATCCTGCTAAGATTCAAGCTGTGAGTGAGTGGCCAACTCCAAAGAGTGCGTCAGACATTAGGAGTTTCTTGGGTTTAGCTGGCTATTATAGGAGATTTGTGAGAGATTTCTCGAAGATAGCAAGACCTATGACTAATTTGATGAAAAAGGAGTCCAAGTTTGAGTGGAATGAGAAGTGTGAGGAAGCTTTTCAGATCTTGAAGGATCGTTTAACCACTGCACCTGTTTTAACCCTACCTGATGGGAATGAGGGATTTGAGGTCTATAGTGATGCTTCGAAAAATGGTTTGGGTTGTGTTGCAACAGAATGGTAAGGTAATAGCTTATGCGTCGCGTCAATTGAAACCTTATGAGGCTAATTACCCTACCATGATCTAGAGTTAGCTGCCATAGTGTTTGCATTGAAATTTGGAGACATTATCTTTATGGAGCAACTTGAAGATATTTACAGACCATAAGAGTTTGAAGTACATTTTACCAAAAAGACTTGAATATGAGGCAAAGAAGATGGCTAGAGTTGATTAAGGATTATGATCTAGAATCCAGTATCATGAGGGGAAAGCAATGTGGTTGCTGACGCCTTGAGTCGAAAATCGAGTCATAGCTTGAGTGCTTTGATAGTCCCTGAGGAGTTGTGTGAGATATGCAAAGGTTGCCTAGAAATTTTAAATCCTGGGGAAAGTGAGGCTAGACTTAGTAATCTTTCTTTGGGAGTGTCAGTTTTCGAGAGATTATTGAGGGTCAAGTCGGGGATGAGCACTAGACAAGATAAGGAGAAAATGAAGCAAGGTAAGGAAGTAGACTTCAAGATTCATGATGATGGGAGTCTAAGGTTTAAAGGGAGGTGGTGTGTACCACAGAAGTGCAATGACCTTAAGAGACGTCTTATGGACGAGGGGCACAATACTCCATATTCTGTGCACCCTGGGGGTGACAAGTGTATAAAGACCTTAAGGTGATCTATTGGTGGCCAACATGAAGCGAGAGGTAGCTGAGTATGTGTCTAAGTGTCTAACCTGTCAGAAAGTGAAGATAGACCATAAGAGACCCTGTGGGAAAGTTCAATCGTTAGAGGTTCCTGGATGGAAGTGGGATTCTATTTCTATGGACTTTGTGACTGCCTTACCCAAGCGAGAGTGGAAATGACACATTTGGGTTATTGTGGATAGACTGACCAAGTCCGCTGTGTTCATACCTATTAAGGAGACATGGAAAAAGAAGAACTCGCTAAGACCTATATCAAGCATGTAGTGAGATTGCATGGAGTTCCAAAGGACATTATCTCGGATCGTGACTCTAGATTTCTATCTAAGTTTTGGAAAAAGGCCAATTAAACCTTGGGACAACATTGAAAATGAGTACCGCCTTTCACCCTGCGACCGATGGTCAGACTGAGAGGACTAATCAGACTATGGAGGATATGTTGAGGAGCTTGTGCATTATATGAAGGAAGTTGGGAGGACCAATTAGATTTGATTGAGTTTTCTTACAACAATAGTTACCATGCGAGTATAAAGATGGCACCTTTTGAGGCATTATATGGACGGAAGTGTAGAAGTCCCATTTGCTGGAATGACTTTAGGAAAATATAGTTTTGGGGACTGAATTTATTGAGGAGACCGTCAAGAATGTCAATTGATTCAGGCTCGAATTCAAGCTGCGCAAGATAGGCAGAAAAGTTATGCTGATTTAAAACGTCGCGAAGATGAGTTTGCTGTAGGTGATAAAGTATTCTGAAAGTATCACCCACTAAAGGCGTTATGAGATTTGGGAAAAAGGGCAAGCTAAGTGCTAAATATGTAGGCCCATATGAGATTTTGGAGCGCATTGGGAAAGTAGCTTATAGATTGGCATTGCCAATGGAGTTTGAAAAGATGCATGATGTATTTCTATATCCCAACTTAAGCGCTACATCCCTGATGAGCGTCATGTGTTAGAGCCTGAAAGAGTTCAGATAGATAGTAGCCTACATATGAGGAAAGACCTGTCAAGATTCTCGACAGGAAAGTGCGTAGTACGCGCAACAAGGATGTTCATATTGTCAAAGTTCTTTGGTCTAACCACGAGTCAGAAGAGGCAACGTGGGAAGCCGAAGAGGATATGAAGAAAAAGTATCCAGACCTATTCCTTGAGGTGAGTTACGAGGGCGTAACTCGTTTTCTTTAAGGGGGGTAGAATGCGATAAATTTCGCGCTTTTGTCTATTTTTATGAGATTTTCATGCATATATATGCCTATGTTGGGCAATTTGCACATGTTAGTGCAAAAGAAGTAGAGTCTCCGCATAAGAAAAGTGTTCATAAGTAACACAAGTGTTTTAAAAATGGGAAAGTGCACAGAGGCACTATCTTTCTTCAAAAGTTTTCGAAATGTTGAGTTCAAACTTTTGAAAGTACGAGGGTTTTGTGTTAAGTTTCGGGACGAAACTTCTTTTAAGGGGGGTAGACTGTAATCCCCCACAATTTTAAAGAATTTCATAAATATATTAAAGTATTTATGTAGTTATATTTAAATCCAAATGAGTTTGGAAAATGATTTGACTTTTAAAAAGGGTTGACTATTTTAAAAGTCAACTAAAAATATTTTTATAGCTTAATAAAATTTGTAATTTTTAATTAAGCATGTTTTAATAAGAGTTTAATTATTAAAAGATATTTGAAAAGAAGCTTAATGGAATCAAAGCCCAAAAGTGATAAAAAGGGAAAGAGTAATTTGATGACTAAAGTCCTAAGAGCCCATCTTATTAGTCATCAAAGTTTATTTAATTAAAATCTCTTTTCCTAAGCCCAAAAGTAAAGCCTCTATTAAATATCCTAAAAACCCAAATTTTACCCTACACACTTTATTTCTCTCTCCTCCTTCCACGTGATTTTCCCTCTCTCACTCGCACTTTCTCTCTCTTTCCTTTGTGCGTCGTTTCTTCTTCTTCCACAAAAGTTGTTTCTTCTTCTTCAAGTAACGTTTCTTGTTAACAAGAAACGTCACAAATCTTTCAATGCCAAGAATTGTTGCCGCCAGTCTTTGGTCCTTGCTGCTGTCCGGCGCCTTCCTTCCTCCATTGTTGTGGTTGTTTTTCTTTCTTCCTCTTCAAGATTCCATTAAAGTACTAGTTTTTATATTATTTTATTATTATTAGCATGTTTAGATTTAATTATTGTTTTATATGCATAATTGAATTTCGGCTATCATATATATAATTATAATAAATTTCAGATTTATTATATAAGTTATTTTTAGTTTTATCATGAAATTATAGTTTTTAGGGTTTTTAATACTAGAAACTATATAATAAAGTATAAATCATGAGATTTGGTTAGATATAATTTTATATGTATTAATATATTTTCAGAAGATTTATAAATTTTATAAATGCTGTAATTCAGAAAATAAGTATTTTAAGGGTTTTAAATGATTTTTAATCATAGAATAGTTGTACTATACTAGGGATTAAAAATAACGAAAGTTTGTACGTAAAAACGATTTTAAAACACGTTTAAGGGGTTTTGATCGTTTTAAAGTTGCTGTAATTTTTAGTTCAGATATTTATTTTCATTATTTTATTTTCTAGGCGGAGATTTCGTAGTAGGAGACTTTTAGCGAGTAAAAGTGGCCTACAGATTTGTTTATACAAGGTACGTACATTGTCTACGTGCTATATGATTTAGAAGCATGCTCTAAGAATGTTTATTTATTAGTATCATGTATAGGACTCTATTTGTTCATAATATGATTACTATTGTTTTACATGTTATTGCCTGTGTGCTACATGTAAACTATAAGTGTTTATGATTATAAATGTTTGTATGGAAGTTTGATGCAAGCAGGATAAGTCAAGTTATTTATTAATTCGTGAGTGAATTAATGTAAGTTAGATTGAATCATGTTTTCATGGATCATTAATTTATTATTATCTTATAAGAACCGTGGATCTTATTTGGTAAGTTACAAGTTATACTATATAAAGGTAAAGTTTATTTTTGGTGAACAAGCAAGTTAGTAAAGTATAAAAAGAAGTTAAGGGAGTCTTGATTGATGAGTTGTGATCACTTGTTAATCCAAAGATAAAAAGAGTTTCTGTTATGACTGTTTGAGTATTAGTTATGTGTTGCTTGTTTGTTGTGTCAAGACAAGTATTAAAATATATTCAACGTAAAGTGAAACGAGAATAGGTTATAGACTTTAGACTGGTGCACGTCTAGAGTTGGACACTAAGGGTTAGAGTACATGGTGGTAGCCCATGGCTTTTCTAGGAATGGATTGATCACCATCCCTCTTTCAGTTCAAAGGTTCCTCGATATCGCAGGTCATTTTGGAATATGTGGTAGCTCCCATATCTCCTATTTTAGATAAGTCAACTCGTCCAATAACTATTCCATTTAAAGAAAGAAATAAAGTTTAGAGTCTAGTTCAGTAAAAGTTGTCTGCAGATTATTATATGTTTATATTATTATTTATCCCTGCAAGTTATATTTTTGTAGTATCATGTTTAGGATTATTTATGCCTGATATGTAGTACTAAGCTTTGCTGATTACGTGCTTGTTGTGTTTGTGATCATGGCTTTTGCCTATTGATCCTGTGGTGATCCTTCGGGGGAGCAGAGTCAAGACAACATTGACATTACAGGTTTGCAGATGCATCTCATTGGGAATCTGGAATGGAGAGACTCTTGTATTACTAGTGTCATTTAAGTTATTTTCGTAGGAACTTATGTTTTCAGACAATAGTTTTAAGTTGGTGTGTTTTAGTTTCCGACATTGTTTTTGGTTTCATAAGTTTTAATAAAGTTGTTTTAGAAAGTTGTTTTCCGCTGCAAAATTCTGAGTAAGCCGAAACGTTATCACACGAGCGATAATGCCTGGGTAATTCTCTAAGGTTTATTATAAAAGTATTATATAGAAAAGAGAATTATCGGGGTATATAGTTCCCATTTCCATATTTAGTTCCACATTTTTTCGTAAGTTGTCTAGAAAAACCGTGTCCCATCATTTATTTGCTTCTTGAATTTTGTTTTTTCCTTTGTTTTCAACCAAAATGTTACAATTAATGCTCTTTCACCAATTATTCTCCACTCTCTCTCCTAAAATCATCTTTTCCCATACAACATTTATTTAAATAAACAAAAAATCTTTACTTTCCCTCTTATATTCTACTTGCATAAATTACCGTGAAAAAAGGGAAATGAGAACTATACTTTGGGATGGAGGGAGTATAAGATAAATGATTTCTACCAAATAGATATTGAGGACTATGACTTCCTACTAAAAAGAAATTGATTACACATATATTACTAAAAGATCTCCTCTTTTTGGTATTATAAACAACAATTTAACCGAGCAAAGAAAAACTAATAGAAACAAGGAATAGGAATCACCATAGAAAAAGTAAGAAAATCGAAAATCTTTCTCTCGAATAAAAAATAAAAGAGTATGAAATAAAAATAAAAGTAAAAATAAGAATAATAATAAATCCTCATTAGAAGAAAGAGAAACACAATTGCCATAGTACTCTTAGAGATAGATAGAGAGACGCACAGAGAGAGAGAAAAAGTACCCTCCATGAAGATGTTTGTAAGGCATGGAGTGAGAGCAACAATCAGCATTTATAGGTATGTGGTTCACGGTTGAGGGGGCAGTACCGGGCGGTGGTGTAAAGAGTGTCAAGAGTGTCGAGAGTGAAGACAAAAGAGAGTGTGGAATGTTGGTCGTTAGTTGCGTGTGTAAGGAAGGGAAACTTTAGCGTATGTGAGTTTATGTTTTCATTTTTCAACTTTCAAAAAACTCGAGATTTTTTTTTATTATTGAAATTACCACTTCGAGCAGTTGGCTGTTGGGCTTTGGTGGTGAGTACTTTTTATTAATTAGTTTACGAGTCGAATTTAGATCGGACGAGGTCGGATATTAAGTCCATTGACCGCTAATCAGTCTCACCTCCTATTTGGTGTCGATATTTTTGAATTTTTTCCTTGAATAATGTCAAAAAGGGGATTAATTCCCAAAATGTGTGAGAAAAAAATTTTATTTCCCTGCGTACCGTCCACGTAGGACGGCACGCGAAATTTTTTTTTTTTTAAAACTGCAGTAAAACCGCTACTCAGAGTAGCGGTTAATGCATTAAAACCGCTACTCAGAGTAGCGGTTATATTTAAAATCAACCGCTACTCTGAGTAGCGGTTTTCTTTAATGAACCGCTACTCTGAGTAGCGGTTTACAATATTTTTGGACCCGTTGTAAACCGCTACTCGGAGTAGCGGTTCATTAAAGAAAACCGCTACTCCGAGTAGCGGTTTATAAAAATCCCCAATTCCAGCCCTAACTCCCAATTTCCCAATGCTCGAAATTATTTTCTCACAATCACTTCACACTCTCTCTCTCTTCCGACGACGCTGCTCACAATACTCTCTCTCTTCGACTGCCTTCCTCACCGCCGGCGACCTCCGCACGTTTCTCACTCGCGACCGACGACAGTCCGTCATTTGTGCTCTCTCTCTTCCGACCACAGCATCTTTTCCATCTTTGTGAGTATTTTTTTGTTTTTTTTTTAATTTAATTTGTGTAGCATGCCATATTTGTTAGATGGAAATTGTTTAGTTTGATTAGTATAATTTAGTTGTTGATGATTAAAAATTTAGGATATTGTGATGTTGATTTTGTATTAATTGGAAGGTTAGTATAATTGGAAGGTGATTAGTATAATTCAAAGGTTATTAGCATATTGTTTAGTTGTTTGATTAGTATAAATTAGTTGTTGGTTGGTTAAAAATGAATTTGAGCATTTTGTGATGGTTGATTTTGCATGAATTGTTGTGTTTATGTTGTAAATACTACTAGTATAGGTGAAAAATAGTGTTGATATTGTTTGAATATGTAGAATAAGAATAACTTAATTAAACATTATGTTTTTTGTATGTAGAATATGGAACAACCTAAATATCCTCTATACCTTTATTGGAATGGTGAATTATCTCAAAATGATGTTGATATTGTGTATAGAGGTGGAAGGAAAAAGTTTTTGTTCATCAATTCCGGTATGATGTTTCAAGAGATTCTGAATAGGGTATATGACGTTGTTGGATGTGATCGTATGTATGTGGAACTGAAATTGTTTATGAGATATCCGATGCCGGGAAAATATGTGCCAATTGCACTAGAGGATGACGAGTCACTGAGTGCTATGTGGCTTTCAGTGACACAAACGTCAGCCATGGCAATGGAGGTGTACATTGAACAAGTTCCCAAAGAGATAAATGTGCAAAGTAATGTGGGTTATGTACCTTCAATGGACTTTAGGGATAGCATGGAGGTACCGACATCAGCTCCTAATATGCAATTTGAATCATTTACTAGCATGTTGTCAGACCCACATTATGTAAATCAGCACATGAATGAGTTTATTTCTCCTGCTTCGTCTCCCCACATACCATCCACATTCCATCTTGACACTCTACATCAAAATGATGTTGATTTTTTGGGAAACGAGGAGGAGCATGTGGATTCTGATAGGGATGAGGATGATGATGCAAGAGAATTAGCTGACAAGGCAATAAAGGCTGGTGTTCCTTCACAAGATTGGCTTAGAGTTGACGAAGTTGATCAAAGGTTAATAGATTCATGGATGACTTGGAATGTCACTGGTTCATTAACTGTGGCTTCTGAATTTGAGATAGGACAAGAGTTCGCCTCATTGCAGCAATTAAAGAATTTTGTGAAAGCATGGTCGATCTCTAGAAACCAGATGTTTCGGGTGTTAGAGTCAGAGCCCACAAAGTATGTCATTGAATGTGCTAGAAAGGAAGTGTGTCACTGTCCATGGAGGTTGCGTGCAATCATGACTAAGTCGTTCTCATTCAAAATTGTACGATATGTTGGTCCACATGCAAGCAATTGTTTAGGAGACATAACATGTGGAGACCATCCTCTCATTTCATCAGATTTCGTTGCTGATCTTATCGAGGATTTCATTAGGACTGATCCTTCATTCAAAGTTCAGTCCATCCTTACTTTTGTGAAGAACCAATATCAATTTTCAATAACATATAAGAGAGCTTGGTTAGCAAAACAAAAGGCAATCAGCAATATTTTTGGTGATTGGGAGAAGTCGTATCAAGAGTTACCGAGGTACTTGCAAGCCTTGAAAGAGTCCAATCGAGGCACTGTCGTTTACTGGAGTACGATCCCAACACAAGATCCTACTACGCACATCTTTAGGAGGGTCTTCTGGGCCTTTAAACCCTCCATTTCCGGATTCCGTCATTGTCGGCCTCTTATCACTATAGATGGTACTCACTTGTACGGGAAATACAAAGGCAAATTATTGATTGCTATGGGAACAGATGCTAATTTCCAGCTATTCCCACTTGCCTTTGCTGTTGTGGAGGAAGAAAGCACGGAGGACTGGTCTTGGTTTTTAGCTTGCATTAGACGTTCCGTCACAGATAGAAAGGATCTGTGTGTCATCTCTGATCGTCATAGGGGTATCCTTGCAGCTATGAATGAGCCTGGTAGTGGTTGGGAGGAACCATATGCACATCACCGCTTTTGTGTGCGTCATCTTGCTTCGAACTTGAATTCGAAGTATAAGAATGCTGCCATCAAGAACCTATTCGGAAAAGCTGCATATGCTAGGCAGAAAAGGAAGTTTTTGTACTATATGGATCGAATTGGCTCCATTAATGTCGAGGCAGCTAGATATCTGTTGGACATTCCCCTTCATCTATGGTCTCTACATCATGATGGTGGGTGTAGATATGGTGTGCAAACCACCAACATGTCTGAAGTGTTTAATGGTGTCCTAAAAGGAGCAAGATGTCTACCGATCACTGCTTTGGTAAGAATGACATTTTATCGTGTCAATTCTTATTTTGCTACAAGGAGAGAATTAGGTAGAAAAAGACTTGAGGAAGGCCATGATTATAGCCCGAAGGCGACTAACATCATTGAAAAGAACATGGAGAAGGCAGGTGCTCATGAGGTGATTGTGTTTGATTATGAGCGAGGGCTATTTGAGGTCACTACTGGTCGTGGAGACCGTATTGCGGGGAAAGGTGGAAAGAAACACACGGTTAACTTAATGCAGAAGACATGTACATGTGAGAAAGTCAAAATATATAAGTTGCCGTGTTCTCATGTCCTTGCGGTATGTCGTCACCGGAGCTTGTCATATAGTGGTTTTGTGGACGCTTCATTTCTGACTAGCTCGTATCGATCTACTTATATGTCCTTTTTCAAGCCTGTGCCTGATATGCATAATTGTTCTCCATATGATGGTCCGAGAATTATAGCTGATGAGAGGCTAAAACGTGGAGCTGGACGTCCACGGTCCACTCGAATACAAAATGAAATGGATGCAGCTGATAGGTCTGGCAAATATAGATGTAGCATTTGTAAGGTTTCAGGACACAATAAGCAAAGATGTCCTAATAAGAACGGTGAAGGAACATCTGGGTAAATGTTTTCATATTTTGTTAAATTTCAAAAATTTATATTATTTTCATAGTCCTCATTTTGTTACTGACCGGTATATTTTGTTTTTTTCTTATTAGGTCTGATGGCGCAGTCCATCTTTCCCGGCCCCACTGATCGCAGCGTTCTCACCCTCCAGGACCAGCATCGGAGTGAGGATGTCTGGAGGGGAGTAGCGGACACGGTACTATCGTGTCGGTTGCATCATCACAGTCTCTATCTTGACTGGGAGATTCACGAAGGGTTCTTCGGTATGTCGAGCGGGCTGTTTTCTCGGCATACATCGTTTGGTAGGGGGAGGTTTGGAGATTGATAGACCACTTCTGACGGCATTAGTGGAGCGATGGAGGCAGGAGACCCATACATTTCATTTGACTGTTGGGGAGGCGACGATTACTTTGGAGGATGTCGCTGTTATCCTTGGACTTAGAGTCCACGGGGCACCTGTTATTGGTCGAGGCGAGGGTAACTGGGCTGCATTAGTTTTCGAGTTGTTAGGGATTTGGCCCAACACACCGGAGAACGAGCCCAAAGTTCTCCAGGGTTCGTCTTTGAGATTGACATGGCTTCGGCAACATTTTTTCTTGTTGCCGAATGATGCTGATGAGGTGACTGTCCAGCGATTTGCCCGGGCTTACATTCTTGCATTGATGGGGTCCATTCTTTTTGCCGACAAGAGTGGAGATGCAGTCCAGGTTCTTTATCTCCCGCTTTTAGCTGATCTCGACGTAGCAGGGACATATAGTTGGGGTAGTGCGACCCTTGCATACCTGTATCGGCAGCTATGTCGGCATCACATAGGGGTGCGAGGGAGTTAGGTGGCCCTGTGTTGTTGTTACAGATTTGGGCATGGGAGCACATACACATTGGCAGACCTCGGATTTCGAGGGTGCGGGACCCACCTCCACAGTTTGACGAGGCCGTTCCTATTTTAGGCTCCCAGCATGTTCCGGGGATTGACCCCTTAGCTGTCAGGTAATATTCAATGTCTCACATTTGTTGACATTTTTTAGATTCATTTTTCTCATGGATAATAACGTATATTTCTTTTCAGTTGGCTTCGAGTACACATCACTAGGTCCCACACAGAGGTGGGCTTCCTTACTACAGGGATGCACTTGACCATCAGACGGACGAGCAGGTACATAGGCTCGTACTTGCCTAACTTATATACATTGGTAGACTCTTCTTTTGCCTAATATTGTAAGATTCTATTTTTTGTAGATGACTTGGCAGCCATATACTGATGCGAGACTGGCGTTTTACCTGCTATATGTCGAGCTGATCGACATGTATGGCGCACCATGGCCCCACTTATCTGTTTCGACATTGTAGAGTTCCATTTCCCTGGTCGAGTTATGCGCCATTCGGATTCGAGCAGACGATTCCCGCACCTTCTGATACGAGCACAACCCTTCATGCCATTGATCGGAGGTCGAAGAACAAGAACTATCCGCTCAGACATCGACCTTACATTGCACATTGGGATGAGCGCGAGGGACACATAGTTCAGGGCACTCCTTTTATGGTGTACTCATGCCTTTGACGAGTATATGATATGGTTTCGTCGCATCACGAGGTTACGCCTGACGAATCCATCGAGGCGACCACCTTCTACACATTATCAGCCTGCGTCTGCAGATATAGTACTGGTAAGTTCACTGATTTTTAGTTGCACTTTTATTTATTTATACAACTATATAATATGTATTTCCTTTCTATTCAGGCACATACTTTATCTGATATTGCTCATAGGTGCGGTACTGTACTAGAGGCTTCTGAGTCATTGCCTCCAGATATGGTGCGTGACTTGTATGCGCAGACATTGCAGACTATGAGGGGACTGTGTGTTGATGCTGTTGGCCGACTGGACATGGCCACATCGTACAGGCGTGCCTACTTCTGCTGGATATACATCGACTTCTACATCTTCTACGTCTGCTGCCCATATATCTACCACGTCAGCTTTGCTTTCACCTCCAGTCACTCAGAGGCCTATCGACGACGTTCTGACACTACTCCCCCTTCTCTTGATGCCATTGCAGAGACTCATGAGCACACCTAGCTCATCTACACCTTCACAAAAGAAAAGAGAGGGTTTTAGAAGTTTCATTTATGTTTATGTAGTTAGTTAACATTTTTTCTCACTCTAACTTGTAACTAAATTTTTTTTACATACATTTGAATGTGTATCAACTTGGTGATGAGTGATCAATGTGTGGCTTATATTTGGTGTTGTTGAATGGAATTTGGTGCTGGAATTGCAGGTTGGATAATGTTGAAATTGGAGGTTGGATAATTGTTTGGAATTGCAGGTTGGATAATGTTGAAATTGGAGGTTGGATATTGTTTGGAATTGCTAGAATTGGAGGTTGGATGATTGTTTGTTGGATTGCTGGAATTTTTTGGTTTTCTGGCAGTTGGCCAGTTATGTGGAAACAATGAAGTTGGTTTGTAATGGGTACAAAACCGCTACTCGGAGTACGGTTTTAATGAATGAACCGCTACTCGGAGTAGCGGTTTACCCGAGGAGGAAACGCTACTCTGAGTAGCGGTTCACTCATTAAAACCGCTACTCTGAGTAGCGGTTTAGGTGAATGAACCGCTACTCGGAGTAGCGTTTTGTTTGAAGTAAACCGCTACTCCGAGTAGCGGTTTACCTCCGTTAAAACAAAAAAAAAATTTTTTTCGCGTGCCGTCCTACGTGGACGGTACGCAGGGAAATAAAAAATTTTGTGGCACATTTTGGGAATTAATCCCCTTTTTAGCATTATTCAAGGAAAAAATTCCGATATTTTTCTATTGGACTCACATTCAAACTTTCTTTTATCTAATTTGGGTTAGACTTTTTTCTTCGGATCAGGTTGGTTTGAATTAGAGTCAAATTCTAATATAGTTGCTATTGGAGATCCTTGAACTGTCTTATTTTAAGTTAAAGTAAACTGAAATGAAGGGAGTTGAACTAAACTGACATAAAAATAGTTGAAATGAACTAAATTTGTGAAAATGTGTCAAAAAAAAGTAGGGCCTTCGCACGAGACGAGGACCAGTACTCTGAAGTATCAACTTATGAAAGAGTCGAGTCTCATTCTAAGACAGTTCGCATTCTGAGAGTCTGGACTACTACGCCCGCCTCTCTCAGCTTTTCCTTAACCCAAAAATAAAAAGCATATCTGTCGTCCTCTTTGCAGCTGCTTTCTTTTCCCTTTTTCTTTTTCCCAATTTATTTTCTCTTTCTCTCTCCTTCTTTTTGTCTTCCCTTTGCCTCCCTATCCGATCAATCAATTTATTTTTTCTTTCCTTTTTCTTCTCCTCTGTTTTTGTATTGACAGATCTATTCTTACTCCTACTACTACTACGTCCTTTTTCACTCTTGTCACTAGCTCCACACTTCGAAAGCAGAAAACATAATATTAATAATAATAAAAGTGAAGTAAACCACTCATAATTTTCTCTCATTTGTTCGTTCGTGAAGAAAAAAGAAAAAAATACATATTCTGGGTTCTCATCTTTCTTATGAATTTGTAATGTTGATGAATTTAACCATGACTTAAGGTGGAAGAAATATGTGACTTTATTGGTACTCGAAAGACAAAACATAGAGTGTGAAAATGGGGTCAGAGCAGAACCGATTTCCACAGCAAGAGCGGGTAACTTAATTCATCCCTTTATTTTATTTCTTTATTTTTTTTAAATTTAATTCATAAGTTTAGATCTGACATTTTTGCAATGGGCTGGATTTGCATTTGGATTTTCTGATATTTATTAGTGTGCAAAAATATGATATGAGTTACCCGGGATTCTTGCATTATACTTATCACTTTTTGTTTTGTTTTGTTTTTCTTTGGATCTGAATTTTGAGGTCCTGTTTTTTTTAATGTTTATCTTTGATATTGAGGGATGGGTTCAATATATGTGTAATTTTGTTGTTAAATACACACTTTTTTTGCTAACATATTATTTGGGTTGAAGAATTTGGAAGGTAAGGAAGGGGATTGGGGGAGGGATTGATTGTTCAGTTCTTCTTTTCCCCTTATTAAGGCAAATCCTTTCAATATCGTAAATGTTTGCTAGGAAAATGCAAGCTCGCTCTTAACTCCGCTTCTTTAGAAGTTGCGAAATGCTAATTAGACTGGAGGCAATTCTGGGTGGAGCTTTGTCCAATTCAGAACAGTTCTATACATTTTGTTTGGTTCATCTCATAAAAAGAGTAGTATATGTAGTTAGAAAAGTAGTACGTTTGAGCAATAAAGTAGTATATTGGAATTAAAATATTAGTATGATAATATCCCTATAATGAGGTCATATGTTGCGTTTTTATATACTTATTTTTTTTAATTGATACAATATCATTTTTGTTGATGAGGACAAAAATATTTAATGGTTTAGATTTAGACATTTTTCATTGTGGGTGCTGCTTTGATATATGTCTTGTGAGTAGGGTGGGTAGATGCAAGATGCTGTGTGGTTCACTGATGTTTGTAAGATGAAGTGCAGTTTACAATGGGGGGGGGGGTCGGTATTACTATTCTATTAGTCTCTGGTCCTAATAGAAACCATCATATCTTGCTGTCTTTCTTGCTCTAGTTCTTGTTTCCTTTTCATCCTTTTATAAAATGTTAGTGATGTCATTATTGTAATGTGGAAACACCTTTCTGTCTATGTTGTTGCAGTTATGTACTGATCTTGCGTCTCCATTATCTATTTTGATCTGTTTGTTATTCTAACTCGAAAAGAAATCACTCTTAGCACTTGTGGGTTCTTTTAAGCAAGATAGAAAGCTACAGACCTAACACATGAAATCTTTCCACGTACTCTATTGTCAATTCTATGATTTGGTACTGTTCTCTCTTATGGCTTCTATTTTTCAAATATAAGAGTTTTAGAAGTGACAATAATCTTTGATCGACTATTAAGTAGTTTATAATGATAACAAACAAACCCCCGAAGTCTCCTTTATTGTCATGAACGCTCTATTTACGGATTTCTTATTGTCTACATATAAGAAATTAGGAGTAATTAAGAAGCTTACAACCCATATCTTGCATTCCTGTGTAATTTATGTAAGCTATTTCTACATTGGTGACTTGACCTCTAATGTTAACCATTGATTTTCTTCTCAGCGCAAGAAATGGGGAGGATGCTGGGGTGGACTCCCCTGTTTCAGTGCACAGAAAGGTGGGAAACGTATTGTACCAGCATCTCGTACACCTGATGGCAGTGCGGCAGCAAACCAGCCTAACGGACCACAGGGTGTTGGTTTACCCAACCAAGCTACTTCATTAGCCCCACATCTTCTTGCTCCCCCTTCTTCCCCAGCATCCTTCTCAAACTCTGCTCTTCCTTCTACTGCACAATCACCACGTTGCCACCTCTCATTGTCTGCCAATTCCCCTGGCCCTTCCTCCACTATGTATGCAACTGGGCCTTATGCTCATGAAACTAACCTGGTTACTCCTCCTGTTTTTTCAACCTTCACGACTGAGCCATCAACTGCTCCTTTGACCCCTCCTCCAGAACTGGCTCACCTAACAACACCCTCTTCTCCTGATGTCCCTTTTGCACAGTTCCTTTCATCATCTGGTGATTTAAAATGTGCTGGGAAGGCCAATTATGTGCCTTCTAATGATCTTCAAACAACTTATCCACTTTCACCTGGAAGTCCTGCGAGTAGCCTTAGATCGCCTGTTTCAAGAACCTCGGGTGATCGCTTATCTTTTCCCGAGAGGGAAGTTGCTTCTCCCTGGGATGGTTCTCTTTCTTCTAGAAGCGCAAAGCATCCAAGAAATGGTTCAGGATGGCTTACTGATGACGGTGCCAAATCTCAGGCTTCAAACTTTTTCTGTCCTGCAACATTTGCTCAGTTTTATCTGGACCAACCACATTCTGGTGGGCGACTAAGTATATCCAAAGAGTCCGATGGCTACTCTAACGGAACTGGGAATCAGAGCAAGCAGAACAAAAATAGCAAGCACGAAGTGGAGGAAATAGAAGCTTACAGAGCATCATTTGGCTTTAGTGCAGATGAAATGATTACAACTCCTCAATATGTAGAAATATCTGATGTTATGGATGACTCGTTCTCTATGATGCCCTGCACCTCTAACAAGTCTAATGTAGAAGAAGCAACATTATTAGACTGGGGACATGGAGGATCAAGAAAGTCAGATAACAATTCACCTACCGAGAGATTTGCCAAATCAGGGTCAGATATGAATGGCAAAGGTCTACAAGGGACAGTTTCATTCAAACAATTTAGAGGTGAGTCATGTTGGCCAAGTGCTAAAACAGTTAATAGCTATCCCTTCAAACAATTTAGAGGTGAGTTATGTTGGCCAAGTGTTAAAACAGTTAATAGAAATCTGCATAACTTGTGATATAATAGAGGTTATCAGACTCTGGACCTTGTGTGTGACTTTTTGGGTGGTTAGATGAGCACCAGGTCTATGTGGCTGGATCCTATTGTACTCCTTCGTAGTTTTTTTCTATTAATCTACACTCTGATACACTATTAACATACTTCACTTTGACCATTGTTGGTACTTATACACAAGGAAAAACATATTCAAGTTGGGTCTTGTTAGATTCATCATTGATAAATATTTTCAAAATCATTTTTTTTATTTTCACTTGTCTATAAATAAAGATATCGGTGGTCAATGTTTATTTTTTGCAGGTGATAAAGTTATCACCCTTTTCATGCATATTTTTGAACAAGTGCTCTCACTTCTTATTTAGGTCATAGAAAAAGTCATCTTAGAGTTTTTTTTTTTCTGATCTTTTCATAGTTTTCACTTTTTATTGTTATGTGTGTTCATTCAAGGATACTGGGTTAGTGATTAAACTTGCTGTTCCTGCAGCAGCACATGTAGTTTTGCGATTTTCCCTTTGCCCAAGGAATAAGGGTACAATTGGGTTTTGAGCAAAAGTCTCTTCGAATAAATACTAGGAGTAGCTTTCATTACGTCATTTATAATCCAGTCAAATTGGTAGTATAAAAACGACAAACTAAGACAACTTGAAATTGTTCACTGTTGTGTTTTAAGGAAAGTTTGAGGTATGACTTGGAACAAAGATGGAAGTGGCTTGAGCTGTTTTGGACCATCCTAAATATATAAGGTGGTTGTCTTCATCCTTGTTAGTCGAAGACTCACAATTTCTGGCAGGCATCACATATTCTCTATGATTCCTGAATCCATTTTGACTATCTAATACTTTTTGGTAATTATTTTTGCCTTATAGAAAACTACCTCTCCATTGTGCATCTAATTACTACTGTCCGATCCGAAAAAGTCAACAAGGTTGATGATAATTAAGGGGGTATCTGGTATGGGGTCCCTGAGAAAGGGAAACACGACCAATTTGTGTTTCGTTGATGCCTTTTGAGGTTCCCTTTCCCCTTTTGTCAGTTTCGAGATCCCCAAAAACCCTCTACTTTGATCCCCATCCCCACTCCCAAGCGTTTAAAAAACCCCCCAAAATCTCCTCTAAACCATATCCATTTTTGAACATCTATAAACAAAGTCCAAAAACCTAGCTCTTTGCCTGTTTATGGGCGAAAAAGAGAGAAAGCTATTGTATGATGTATAAACACTCTTTTGTTGCTCTCTTCTTAATGCACGAGAATGCAGTTTAGTGCCGAGATTTCAGTATATAGAACATCACATGTTTTGAAGCATCTGGAAACATGTTTAAGCATTTTGGACTGGATGCCAATTTCCGAAATTAAAACAAGACTTCAAAATGCTGGGGAGTTGCTTTTTATGTTATTAATTTTTTCCTAGGGAAAGCTACCTATCCTGGGCAAACAAAAGCCTCTTTCTCGAATCAATCCATTCTCCCCAATTCGACAAAGCTCCACCCTTTTATCTCTCACTGCTGCCAGTCCCTTTCCCTGCCATGTCATTCTGGCTACTTCTCGTTCTGAACTCAACATTTGCTCAAATGTCTCTAGGATTCTGCATCTCCTAGCAGACTACCACTCTCTAGATAGGACAGGTTTATCCTGCAGCTGTCTCAAGCCTTTCTTCTTCTCCCATAGTTGTTCGTTTCTCTTCTCTCTTAGATACAAATAATGATCTCTATGTGCTCTTTCTCCATGTTTCTTTGTGGTTTGGTGTGAAAGAAAAAAGAGTCTCGGGGGGTGCAGGAAGCTGTAGGAAAAAGAGAACGGAAACCTGGTCAAACTTTTGTTTTTTGTGTTTTGCAAATTGTCTGTCAGGGAGTGAATTTTGTACTCAAAATAGTAGTGGTAATTCTTGTTGTGGCATTGATTTCAACAGTATGATTTTACAATTTTTGCTTTTTGCAATATTTTTACTTGTATCTTTTTTTTATACTAAAATTCTTTTCTCTTTTGCCTTTCTAACCATCTTTCTGGCTCGACATTTGGTCAGATGTCTCTAGGATTCTGCATCTCCTAGCAGGCTAGCACTCTCTAGATAGGACAGGTTTATCCTGCAGCTGTCTCAGGCTTATTTTCTTCTCCAGTAGTTATCTATTTCTCTTCTCTCTTGGATGCAAACAGTGATCTCTATGCTCTCTTTCTCCTTTTTCTTTGTGGTTTGGTGTGAAAGAAAAAAGAGGCTGGAGGGGGGGGGGGGGGAGCTGTAGGGGAAAGAGGATGCGAATCTAGTCAAACTGTTTCTTTTTGTGTTTTGCAAATTTCTTGTGAGGGAGGTAATTTTGCGCTCAAAATAGTTGTGGTAATACTTGTTGTGGCATTGATTTCAACAGTATGATTTTACAATCTTCAATTTGCCAATATTTTTACATGTATCTTTTTTTTTTTTTTTTTTTACTCAAAATATTTTTTCCTTTTTCTTCTCATACCATCTTTCTGGCTGCTTTTCAGAAAGGGAAAAATATATAAAAAGTTTAAAAGATGCTCTCTAACTCGTGTCACTGAATTTAATTCTAAGGTATAGATACCTTGTCTCTAATGATTAACATTTCCGCATGCCTCTTATCTTTTGAGATTTTGGATTTCTCCATTACCCCTGTATCGTGTTTACTCGTTTATGTGCAACATAGCTGTTCTTTAGATGTTGTCATTCGCTGTTTATGAACTGTATTTTAAGTTCTCTCATTTCAAGGGCAGGGGTAGAACAGGGTGAAGATCAAAGGGTTACCCCAGGATTCAGTGTCATAGAAAAGTGTCATCGTTGCAACTGTAATTGTGGTTGGGGTTGCAGTGTTGTGTAAAGGCGCCATCTTGTGGATGTTACATTGTACATGATATCATCACAAATTGGAATAACCCATTTCATGATTGTATATTAAGAGATTTGGGAGCAGATATTTAAATCATACTTGACAAGTATACATTTTAGTACATTGTTTCTTTCTGAAGCAAATGAGAGAATCTAACATAGCAACTTGTATGTAATATCTAATTCCATAATTAAAGTAGTGGACAAAGTGTTAAAATAGTCTGTGAGATATGCCACTCAGTCATATAGGCAGTTTGACGGAATTTGGAAAAAAAAGAAAAAGATCCAAAGCATGCTGGCTGGGAATGATGAAGCTGGTTGATTTTGTTCCCGTGGTTTTATGTAGGTTTGGACTGAGCTCACTAGATGGCAGTAATGATGTTCTTATTTGGTAGAAATGGGAGATACAGATTATGCTGAATTGATGCTAGTTTGTTTTAGCAGAATCCTGTCGCCTGGCTTTTCGAAGTTTTCTTACCAATTATAGAACATATTAATTTTCAGACAAGGTAGTTTGATTTGCACAGGAATTAGGTTTAACACACATAATTCTGTGCCAAATATGGCTGGTCAGGGATAAGTTTAACTTTTTTCTTTAACAATGCAGATGCTTCTGAATCAAGGTAGTTGACATTGATATATGGTTCTAAAAAATGTGGTTCTACTTTCTGGTGGTGCCGATGTGGTGTACCAAGCTTTTCTTGTATATAGAATTAGTGTGAGGAGATTGGTTTCTTCATGAATTTTGATGTTAAACATTGGTGGGGAAAGGAAAATATTAGTGTCACACCCACTATGTGACTGATTTTGATAATTCTATATCTAGCTTAACAACCCATTTGACTTCTATTATCTAGCTTGATAACTTATCTATGCTGGGATTAAATAATATTGTTGTTTTTATTGATTCAGATGAGAAAAAAGACAAGCAGCCTGGAAAAATCTCTGGCCAGAGTACTCCAAGTCTTACAGATGAAGATGATATGTATTCTAACATGGGGAAATTCAACAAAAGCAGGAAGTTGAATATGGGTCTTTCCTGCTCAGATGCTGAGGTTGAGTATAGACGAGGGCGGAGCTTGCGAGAATGTAGGGAAGATTACACATGGCATTAGTTGTTTGGTTTGTTGATAGGTGTAGCTCTGTCTTGTGCTGGTTACGTCCTGTCTCTAGTCTCTATTTCAAAACCCCTGAATCTATCTCTGATCCTAATTTGGCTTGAGTGTTTTTTGTAACTGGCAGCAGCATTGGTCTAACTTGTAACTGGGCTTAGCCTCTCTTATAAGGCTGTCGGCTGACTCGATGTTGTGCACTGGTCTAGATTTTGCAAGTTGGTGTGCCATGCCTCTCTATTAAGATTGGGGAGGTTTCCTTCGTTTTATTAGCTTAGTTCCTGGTATCCTGGTGTGGGAGGATTCAGGATTGTGATATAGACTGGGTTTTCTCGCAGTCAGTTGTAAGAAGCAAGATACTTGAAATTGTTCATATTTGAAGATAGTTGATATTATTTATGCATGTAGACCTAATACTACTAATTATATACTCTGTTGTAAGTGAAAGTGAAAAACTAGGGAAAGTAGAAGAATTGCAAGTACTGTTATTGCTATATTCGTCTTACAAACAACTGAAAAAGAGTCAAGAGAGAAGGCCTCGTTAAAAGTTAAGTATTTCTCTCTCACCCCATTTAAAGAACAAAATAGATGTGAAAATTTGCTTTGCAATATATTTCTCTACTAGCCAAAAAAAAATACTTCCTCTATTTTTTTTAGATGACTTATTTTGACTTTTTAAAAAAACTTACAAAAGCAACAGAACAAGAAATTATATATACATGACTTTGACTATTTGTACTTGAGAAAAATATAGTTATGTGAGATCTTCTTAGAAATGTTTATCTTTAAAATATATATTTTTTGTAATTTTTCTATTTATAATTAAAGATATTAAGTTTCAAATTAGTGCATCTGTAAGTATGCATAAAAGAAATAGTTTTTTCACCAAATACCCCCAACAAATTAATAAAATCACCATATACCCTCAATGTTTCATATATTCACCATATACCCTTGAGTTTCTAAAAACATTTACCAAAATCCCTTTTAATCATGACAGTTAACTCACTGTTAGCGATAGATACAATTTTGCCATTATTAACTCCTTCTCCCAAATCCTAACCCTACCCCTACCACTAACCCTAATCCTAACCCTAACCCACCCTCCCCTCCCCTCCCTTCCACCCCATCCACCCCGACCCCCAACTTCTCCCTTCGACCCCAGTGCCCCACCCCCACCCCCACCCCCACCCCCACCCAAACCCTAATCCTAACCCTTAACCCTAACCCACGCCCTCCCTCCCCTGACCTCCACCCCACCCTAGCCCACCCTACCCCAGCCCCCACCACTTCCCTCCACCCCAGCGCCCTACCCCCTCCCCTCCACCCCAGCACCCCATCCCCACCCCTCCCTCCACTATCGCAGCCCCAACCCCACTCCCTCCCCACCGTAGACCCACCCCCTCCCTCACGATTTCCCCAAACCCCACCCCTCGCGATTTACCCAGCCCCCACCCCTCCCCGTGATTTCCCCAGCCCCCACCTCATCCTTGCGATTTCTCTCTCCCTAACACTCTCTTTTCTCTCACACATTGCACTCCATGCTGCCAACTCGAATTTTCCGGGCTTAGGTTGACTGGCGATGCTGTGGAAGGGCGGTGCAGCTGGGTTCAGATGCTTTCCTGAAAGGGGGGGGGGGTTAGTTCTCCCGTGCTGCCGACGAATTCTTATAGGGGAAGGATGCGGCTGCGGCGGAGGGGTGGGGGTGGGGGCTGCGACGGTGGAGGGGCGGGGGAGGAGGTTGATTAGGATTAGATTTTAGGGTTAGGGTTTAGAATTTAGTGTTTAGGATTAATAATGGCAATATCGTAAAGAAATCTAACGATAACTTAATGTCTATTAGAAAAATGGTAAATGTTGCACAGTTTTGAAAACTCAGGGGTATATGGTGAATATCTGAAACATTAAGGATATATGGTGAGTTTTTTTATTTGTCGGGGGTATTTGGTGAAAAAAACGTATAGGAAATGAGTCAATAAATAAACGGATGAACTATTTCACTTATTACTATATTAGATTTAGGAAAGAACCCCAACAAAAGTTTGTTATAAACTCAAAAATGAACTATTCTCATGAATCACTATTATGTCTAAGACCTAGGTCCTTCAAGAATCTAAGAGGACTTTGGCCTCTTCTATGAGGTGTGCGAAGGGTGAATCCTATTAGGGAATGTGTGAGTTGGTCGGCGAAGGGAGCTTCATTAGCGTGTTTGGACCACAGTAGTGGATGAGAAGATATAGGTGTTTGGCCCAACATTTTGCATATTCGTAACAGACGGGAAATTCAAAATGAAGATATGAAGGGACGGTTATCGGGAGGAGATAATCAAGGAAGGAGTTCTACAACGTCGACAGTAGGAAATAGACGCGTACAAAGAAAAGTTTGTGGCGTCTAAAGCCTTACGACCGTCCACAACAAATTCATAGTGTTTGTCATACCGTGCATGCCAACAACTGGAAAAGTGATCCTAGACTACCGCCCAAACTCAATGAGTATGGGTTTAGCGTCAACGCGTCAGGTATTGTTGACACTTTGCATTCTCTTGGCAATGATGTTCAATGACCTTTCGGGAATTTAAAAGCAGCACCGCTATGAGACAAATCCAAATGGTTCGAATTCCATGGAGATCATGGGCATGACGAGTGCGTCGCATCAAGGCGCGAAGTTGCACACCTCCTTAAAGAAGGACATCTAAAAGATCTATTGACTAGAAAAGGGGAAAAATACTTTATCCAAATCCAAGGACAGCGATAACCCCCTTCATTGCCAACAAAAATGTAGGTAATTAATGTTATTAGTGGCAGATTAGATATTTGTGGACTAACCTATTCTCTAGCTAGACGTCATGCAAGAGACGTCACTAACTAAGACGTCGTTCCAAAAGAACTCCGACATCCGCGTGACGCTGAACTCAAGGCTATGCCAATAACATTTGATGACAACGATCTTGGTTACGACAGAGACATCTACCATGACGGTCTGGTAATTTCTCTAACTATCAGTAATTATTTACTAAAATGTGTGGTAGTGGATAATGGCAATTCAACTAACGTTTTCATGAACGATGCATTAGAAGATATGGGCATCGGCGAACGTGACATCCTCCGGAAGTCCACTGTCTTCGTTGAATTCAGTGGAGAAGCTAAACATACCATGGCAAAAGTGACGTTGCCTACCTATGCTAAATGAGTGAACATGCCTACCAAATTCTATGTCGTAGACTGTTCGTCCTCATACAACGTCATCTTGGGAAGACCTTGGATCCACAACATGAAGGTCGTCCCATCTACGTATCATCAATCAATGAAGTACCCTACCAATGGGGAGTGTAAGAAATCAAAGGGGATAGATCGATCACTAGAGAATGCTGCAAAACATCTCTCAAACCTCGAAAAATGGATGCATAACCATTTTTGTACACCTTAGTGCTTCCCTTTCATATTGGAACCATTATGTAACACCCCGATAATTCTCTCTTTTCAGAAATAACTTTATAATATAAAACTTAGAGAATTACCCAGGCATTATCGCCCGTGTGATAACGTATCGGCTTATTCAGAATTTCGCTGCGGAAAACAATTTACTAAAAACCAACTTTATTAAAACTTACTAAATAAATAACAAGTGTTTGAAACTTTAACACACTAACTTAAATAAACCACAACCTTAAATAAATATGTTCCTAGGAAAACAGAACTTAAACTATATATATATATATATATATATAGTCTCTCCACTCCAGATTCCCAATGCGATGCACATCTGCGAACCTGTAATGTCAATGCAATATTGACTCTGCTCACCAGAATGATCATCACAAGATCAATAAGGTAATGCCATGATCACACACACAAGTAAAGCACGTAATCAGCAAAGCTGAGTACTACATATCAATATAAATATTCCTAAACATGATACTAAAATAAACGTATAGGAAAATAATAAATAATCATATAATAAATGCAGGCAACTTTTACTGAACTAAACTTAAAAATATTTTTAATACTTAAATGGAATAGTTATTGGACGAGTTGTCTTGCCTACTAATGTGAAATGCGGGCGGACTCCGCATTTCAGAGTGACCTGCGATATCGAGGAACCTTTGAAATAAAGAGGGATGGTGATCAATCCATTCCTAGAAAAGCTATGGCACGCTCACCATAACCCCAACCCTTATGTCCAACTCTAGACGTGCACCAGTCTAAAGTCTATAACTTATTCTCGTTACACTTTACGTTAATTACATTTATTACTTGTGTTGACACACCAGCAAGTAACACATAATTAAAATCGAGCAGCCATAACAGAACTTCTTTTATCTTTGGATTAACAAGTGATCACAACTTACAATCCAAGACTACTTAATTCCTTTTATTCTTTACTCACTTACTTGTTGAACCTAGCCAACAATAAACTTACCTTTATATAGGTATAACTTGTAACTTACCAAATAAGGTCCACGGCCCTCATAAGATAATAAAATGATACTTCTCAAAATACATGCATTACATGATTCACTTTAACATATACTAATTCTTATATGAATTAATAAATAAACTAACTTAACATGCTTGCATCAATCATTCCATAAAACATTATAATTTGATAATATCATCATATCTAGATCACATGTTGCACACAGGCATATAACATGTAAAATAATCCAGAAATCACATATATGAACAATCAGGTTCCTATACATGATACTAAAAATTTAAACTTCCTTAAACATGGTACTAAGCCACATATCACGTAAATAATGTACGTACCTCGTATTACTAGCTTGAGGCCACTTTTAAATCGTTAAAAGTCTCCTACAACGTATTCCCGCTAGAAAATAAAGTAACTAAAATTAATAACTTGAACAAAAATTACAGCAGCTTTAAATAGATTAAAACCCCTTAAAACACGTTTTAAAATCGTTTTTAAGTGTCAAACTTAAGTTATTTTTAATTCCTAGTATAGTATACTATTCTAGCAATTAAAAATCCTTAAAAACTCCATAAATACTTCTTTTCTGAAATTACAACACTTCTAAAATCTAATAACTCTTCTGCAAATATGTACAACGTATTTAAAATTATGTACTAAACAAATCTTATAGTTCATAATATATTTCTTTAGTTTCTAGCAAATAAAAACCCTAAAAACTCTTATTTCCTGATTAAAACTAAAAATAAACTCAATATAATAAATCTGAAATTTTTATATATAACTATAGTAACAAATTATATATATATAAAACAATAATTTAATTGGTAAACATGATAAATAATAATAAAATAACATAAAACCTAGTCTTTTAATGGAATCTTAGGAAGGAAGGAAGAAAACAACCGACAAACAATGGAGGAAGATGGCGTCGGCCAGCAATAGCAGCAGCAAGAAACCGACAACAACAACTTTCGGTTCTTGAGAAGGATTTGTGACATTTCTTGTTGAACAAGAAACATTACTTGAAGAAGAAGAAACGAATTTTGAGAGAGAAGGCCGAAATGACGCACGAGGAAGAGAGAGAAAGTCGAAGGAAGGGGAGAGAGAGAGTGACGTGATTTGAGAAAATAATGTGTAGGTGAAATAATTGGGTTTTAGGATATTTATATAAAGGCTTCCTTTATGGGCTTAGGAAAAGATATGTTTAATGAAACTTGATGACTAATAAGATGGCAATTTAAGACTTTAGTCATCAACAGACTCTTTCCCTTTATATCCTTTTGGATTTCGATTCCATTAAACTTTTTTTCAATATACTTTAATATTAAAACTTTATTAAAACATGCTTAATTAAAATATTTCTAATTTTATTAAGCTATGAAAAATAATTTCATTTGACTTTTAAAAAGTCAACCCTTTTTAAAAGTCAAACATTTTCCAAACTCATTTGGATTTAAATATAACTATATAAATACTAATATATTTATAAAATTCTTTAAAATTGTGGGGGATTACAGTCTACCCCCTTAAAAGAAGTTTCGTCCCGAAACTTGACACAAAACCTCGTACTTTCAAAAGTTGAATTCTATTTCGAAAGTTTTTGAAGAAAGGTAGTGCCTCTTGTGCACTTTCCCATTTTTAAAACACTTGTGTTACTTATGAACACTTTTCTTATGCGGAGATCTAGTTCTTTTGCACTAACATGTGCAAATTGCCGACATAGGCATCAAATGAATGAAAATTCATAAAAATAGACAAAAGCGCGAAATTTATCGCATTCTACCCCCTTAAAGAAAACGAGTTACGCCCTCGTAACTCACCTCAAGGAATAGGTCTGGATACTTTTTCTCATATCATCTTCGGCTTCCCACGTTGCCTCCCTGACTCGTGGTTAGACCAAAGAACTTTGACATGTAACATCTTTTTGCGTGTACTACGCACTTTCCTGTCGAGAATCTTGACAGGTCTTTCCTCATATGTGAGGCTACTATCATCTGAACTCTTTCAGGCTCTAGGACATGACGTTCATCAGGGATATAGCGCTTAAGTTGGGAGATATGGAATACATCATGCATCTTTTCAAACTCCATTGGCAGCGCCAATCTATAAGCTACTTTCCCAATGGCTCCAAAATCTCATATGGGCCTACATACTTAGCACTTAGTTGCCCTTTTTCCCAAATCTCATAACGCCTTTAGTGGGTGATACTTTCAAGAACTTTATCACCTACAGCAAACTCATCTTCGCGTCGTTTTAAATCTGCATAACTTTTCTGCCTATCTTGCGCATTGAATTCGAGCCTGAATTTAGTCGACATTCTTGACGGTCTCCTCAATAAATTCAGTCCCCAAGACTATATTTTCACTAAAGTCATTCCAGCAAATGGGACTTCTACATTTCCGTCCATATAATGCCTCAAACGGTGCCATCTTTATACTCGCATGATAACTATTGTTGTAAGAAAACTCAATCAAATCTAATTGGTCCTCCCAACTTCCTTGAAAATCGATCGCACATGCTCTTAATATGTCCTCCATAGTCTGATTAGTCCTCTCAGTCTGACTATCAGTCGCAGGGTGAAAGGTTGTACTCATTTTCAATGTTGTCCCAAGGTTTAATTGGACCTTTTTCCAAAACTTCGATAGAAATCTAGAGTCACGGTCAGAAATAATGTCCTTTGGAACTCCATGATGTCTCACCACATGCTTACTGTAAGTCTTAGCGAGCTGTTTCTTTTTCCATGTCTCCTTAATAGGTATGAACACGGCTGATTGGTCAGTCTATCCACAATAACCCAAATGGTGTCATTTCCACTTCCGTCTTAGGTAAGGCAGTCACAAAGTCCATAGAAATAGAATCCCACTTCCATCCAGGGACCTCTAACGATTGAACCTTTCCCATAGGTCTCTTATGGTCTATCTTCACCTTCTGACAAGTTAGGCACTTAGACACATATTCAGCTACCTCTCTTCATGTTTGGCCACCAATAGATACCCTTAAGGTCTTTATACAATTTGTCACCCCCAGGGTGCACAGAATATGGAGTATTATGCCCCTCATCCATAAGGCGTCTCTTAAGGTCATTGCACTTCTGTGGTACACACCACCTCCCTTTAAACCTTAGACTCCCATCATCATGAATCTTAAAGTCAGCTTCCTTTCCTTGCTTCATTTTCTCCTTGATCTTGTCTAGGTGCTCATCACCAACTTGACCCTCAATAATCTCGTCGAAAACTGACACACCCAAAGAAAGAGTACTAAGTCTAGCCTCACTTTCCCCAGGATTTAAAATTTCTAGGCTCAACCTTTGCATATCTCGACACAACTCCTCAGGGACTATCAACGTACTCAACTATGACTCGATTTCCTACTTAGGGCATCAACCACCACATTTGCTTTCCCCTCATGATACTGGATGTCTAGATCATAATCCTTAATCAACTCAGCCATCTTCTCTGCCTCATATTCAAGTCTTTTTGGGTGAAGATGTACTTCAAGCTCTTATGGTCTGTAAATATCTTACAAGTTGCTCCATAAAGATAATGTCTCCAAATTTTCAATGCAAACACTATAGAAGCTAACTCTAGATCATGGGTAGGGTAATTAGCCTCATAAGGTTTCAATTGACGCGACGCATACGCTATTACCTTACCATTCTGTTGTAACACACAACCCAGACCATTTTTCGATGCATCACTATATACCTCAAACCCCTCATTTCCATCAGGCAGGGTCAAAACAGGTGCAGAGGTTAAACGATCCTTCAAGATCTGGAAAGCTTCCTCACACTTTTCATTATATACCTCAAACCCCTCCTTTTTCATCAAATTGGTCATAGGTCTTGCTATCTTCGAGAAATCTCTCACAAATCTTCTATAATAGCCAGCTAGACCCAAGAAACTCCTAATGTCTGACACACTCTTTGGAGTTGGCCACTCACTCACAGCTTGAATCTTAGCAGGATCTACTGAGACTCCTTCCTTAGACACAAAGTGACCCAAAAATGCTACTTTCTCCAAACGAAACTCACACTTAGAGAACTTGCATATAATTGGTTTTTCCTTAATGTCTCCAAAATAATCCTCAAGTGCTCATCATGCTCAGCTTCATTCCTCGAGTATATTAAAATGTCATCAATGAAAACCACTACAAACTTATCCAGAAACTCATGAAAGATCCTATTCGTCAAGTCCATAAATATCGCAGGAGCATTGGTTAACACAAATGGCATTACAGTGAACTCATAGTGACCATAACGCGTTCTAAAGGCAGTCTTAGGTACATCCATATCGGGTACCCTCAATTGGTGATATCCAGAACGTAAGTCGATATTTGAGAACACACTTGCTCCATTCAATTGGTCGAATAGGTCATCTATTCTAGGCAAAGGGTACTTGTTTTTGATGGTAACATTGTTCAACTCCCTATAGTCGATACATAACCTCATACTTCCATCCTTTTTCTTCACGAACAACACAGGAGCTCCCCAAGGTGATGCATTAGGCCTAATATAACCTTTATCTAAGAGCTCTTGCAATTGCATCTTTAACTCACTCATCTTAGGAAATGCCATTCTATAGGGTGGCTTAGATATATGTGCAGTTCCAGGAACTAAGTCTATAGTGAACTCAACAGCTCTAGCAGGTGGCATACCTAAAATCTCACTCGGAAATACATCCATAAACTCGTTCACTATTGGGACATCCTCAAGTTTTAACTCAGCTTCCTTACTCACATCCTGCACGCTACAGAAGAATAGCTCACACCCTTTTTCAATCAATTTCTTTACTTGCATAGCAGAGATAACTCCAAACTTCTTAGGTTTCCCGAAACGTCTATAGGAGGTCAATTTTCCCGAAGGATTTCTCAACACTACCTTTTGAATCTCACAATCAATGTTAGCCTTTGTACAGACTCAACCAGTTCATCCCAAGGATCACATCTAGATCTCCCAAGTTGAATTCAATTAAGCCAGACGGAAAGACACACCCTCCTATCTTCAAAGAAAGGTTTTTAAACAGCTTTATACACTTTATGACTTCGCCAGTAGGAATACTAATAGACAAGTCAATTGGTTCGAATTCTACTAACCCCAGACTCTTTAGGAAAGAAGACGATATAAAAGAATAAGTCACCCCCAAATCAAATAGCGTTTTAACAAGGACTGAATGAATAGAAAATTTACCAGTAACCACATCAGCAGATCTCTCAGCTTCGTTACGACTCATCACGAACATTTTTCCCGCAGGCTTATTCTGGTTAGGATTCTCATTCGCAGGCTTACTATAGCTCCCTTGGTTATTCTGCTGACCTCCAGGATTAGGACTCTGGTTCCCTAACTGGTTGGACCCTGATCTAACCTGGTTACCGATTCCTTGAGTCTTCAGATCTTTACAGTGCTTGGAGAAACACTCATACTCCCTATGGCCCTTCTTCTGGCAATAGTTACAGCTCACCAAATCTCCCTTGCAATCTCTTCCAGGATGGTTTTTGTCACACTTTTTGCAATGGTAAACTCTATCAGGTCTACCCTGACTACGGTTATCCTGGTTGTTCCTCCCTTGGAAATTCCCATTACCATTTCGTTTTTCTTGAAATTCCCCTGGTTTCCCCCAGCATTAACATCCTTCCTCTTCTCACCAACTATCCCATTCTTCTTATCTCTCCTTGATTGCAACCCATAGATATGCGAAGCTCTCCCATACACCACATCTAAGGATGTAAAGGTCTCACCTCCTAGTCCCAACTGAATTTCATCCGTTAGACCTTGCTCGAACCTCTGAGCCTTAAGCTCCTCAGTGGCTACAACCTCAGGTGCAAACCTAGATAGGGCTATGAATTTGCTATAATACTCAGAAATAGTCATACTACCCATCCTAAGGTTGATGAACTCTTGGGCTTTTTGTTTCCTCATAAAGGCAGGGTAAAACTTCCCTCTCAAGACTACCACAAATGCTTCCCAATTGAATCCTTCAGCGGCACTCAGTCTAGCACCATTTTCTCTCCACCATAGGCCAGCCTCATCCTTCAGATATAACACAGCCTGACCTACTCTCATATCAGCAGGGCAGTTCACTACCTCGAATAGCTTTTCAAATTCCCTAATCTAATTCTCTAAGAAGGTAGGGTCAGATTGTCCCTTAAAGTAGGGTGGTTTAACTTTGGCCAATCTTTCGAACATTTCTCCAGCAGTCTCAGGACGTTCAACCCTTTCCTGAGTCAGTTTCTCCGCCAAGAGGCGAATAGCAGCAGCTAAATCAGTATTGTTGGCCATTCTACTCTAGGACCTGAAAGTAATATAACTCTACTTAGGTTCCAGTATAACTTACATAGTCATCTAGTAAGGCAACATTTTATTTGATCATTAAAGATCGCATCAACAAACAATTCACTAAGTTCCAACATGAAGTGTTCTCTAATAATCACATAATTGTTCACGTAAAAATATATATTCATACCATCATGAAGGTAGAAACGAGCAAGTAATAGTATGATCACACAATGAAAATTTAAATAAAAAAAAATTCCCATCACGTGCCCAAAATAAATTCTTACTCACTCAAATAAACTAAAAAATATCTTTATTTTTCCATAAAAGGGAAAAATTATAAAAATAAAAATAATATCATAGTATCTATATTTTCCTAAAATAATAACTCTATAAAACACCTCTGTCCTTGTTGGCACACCTCCAACATTATTCCTATAACTAATATCTTATGCATATCTGTATATATAAAAAATTTAAGTATATGTATGACTCTATGGCACTACATTGCTATCTTTATCCTCAGCTTCCTTATACTGATCAGGCATGAATGTAGCATCCTCAAATTCCTCTTCTTCCCCATCCTCATCATAGTCAATGAATTTCCTTTGTATCTTGGATCTTCTAATGGGTATGGTATCCTCATCCTCTTCAGGTTCAGTCTCCGTTTCATACCTGAAGTAAGCATGGTAGATGTCTTCCCTAGTGGTGCCTCTAGCATGGTCCATTTCTAGTATTATCTCATCATCACTAGGCAAACCTCTCCTTAAGATGCAATGCAGCGTCCAGTGTAGATCCGTATACTCTCGATGGTCGTTAGGTGCATGAAACTCGTCGACTTCGTCGTCGCTCAGGATGATGGGGTTAAAATAGCTTCCTAGATTAGCAGACATGATTGAAGAGATACAATACAATAAACCATAGTGGTTTATCACTCTCTCTAACGTGTTCCCACAAGCAATCATAAGGGTAAACAAAAACAAAGGCATAAAAAATATAACACCTTAGCAGGCAAGAAGGATATAACAGTTAGCAGGGAAGAAAAACATTATGCATCATTAGCAGGGAAGAAAAATAATAATGATGCTGAACTAACTTCCTGATGCAGGCATATAATGTTGCTATCCTATATGCCCTTCCTATACTACCCATTCTCACAATGCAATAATATAACTTAAAGGCAGAAAATATGATGCAGACACTTTTATAAATAATATTACTTAAGTGTCTAAAAAAAAGATTCGAGTAAAAAAAATTTCGAACCTATGATCACTCGAAAAATTTCCGACTCGAAACAAAAAAAAAATTCGGACCTCTCAAATTATTCGAAAAAAAAATTTCCGAACTCATATAATTTTTGAAAAAAAAAACTTTTCGAATATAATCAAGATTTCGAATAAAAAAAATTTCGATTACAAAAAAAAAAAAAAAACGCACTATATGAATTTCCGAAAAAAAAAATTCGAGTTCTTAAAAAAAATTTCAGTTCTAAAAATATAACACTCTATATAAGTTTTCAAAATGGATACGTAGGAGCAATTCTAAGGTTTCCTTCAAATAACTAATAAGCTAGCTAGCTAGTTAGGCGCCTATAAGTCTTAAAATAACCTAAAGCTCTGATACCACTTTGTAACACCCCGATAATTCTCTCTTTTCAGAAATAACTTTATAATATAAAACTTAGAGAATTACCCAGGCATTATCGCCCGTGTGATAACGTATCGGCTTATTCAGAATTTTGCAGCGGAAAACAATTTACTAAAACCAACTTTATTAAAACTTACTAAATAAATAACAAGTGTTTGAAACTTAAACACACTAACTTAAATAAACCACAACCTTAAATAAATATGTTCCTAGGAAAACAGAACTTAAACTATATATATATATATATATATATATATATATATATATATATATATATATATATATATAAATATATATATATATATATATACATATACATATATATATATATATATACATATATATATATATATATATACATATATATATATATATATATACATATATATATATATATATATATATATATATATATATACATATATATATATATATATATACATATATATATATATATATATACATATTATATATATATATATACATATATATATATATATATATATACATATATATACATATATATATATATATAGATATACATATATATATATATATATATATATATATACATATATATATATATATATATATATACATATATATATATATATATAATACATATATATATATATACATATAATATATATATTATATATATATATATATATACATATATATATATATATAGTCTCTCCACTCCAGATTCCCAATGTGATGCACATCTGCGAACCTGTAATATCAATGCAATATCGACTCTGCTCACCAGAAGGATCATCACATGATCAATAAGACAATGCCATGATCACACACACAAGTAAAGCATGTAATCAGCAAAGCTGAGTACTACATATCAAATATAAATATTCCTAAACATGATACTAAATAATAACGTATAGGAATAAATAATAAATAATCATATAATAAACTGCAGGCAACTTTTACTGAACTAAACTTAAAACATCTTTTTAATACTTAAATGGAATAGTTATTGGGAAGAGTTGTCTTGCCTACTAATGTGATATGCGGGCGCGACTCCGCATTTCAGAGTGACCTGCGATATCGAGGAACCTTTGAAATAAAAGAGGGATGGTGATCAATCCATTCCTAGAAAAGCTATGGCACGCTCACCATAACCCCAACCCTTATGTCCAACTCTAGACGTGCACAAGTCTAAAGTCTATAACTTATTCTCGTTACACTTTACGTTAATTACATCTTATTACTTGTGTTGACACATGCACACAGACAAGTAACACATAATTAAAATCGAGCAGCCATAACAGAACTTCTTTTATCTTTGGATTAACAAGTGATCACAACTTACAATCCAAGACTACTTAATTCCTTTTTATTCTTTACTGACTTACTTGTTGAACCTAGCCAACAGTAAACTTACCTTTATATATGTATAACTTGTAACTTACCAAATAAGGTCCACGGCCCTCGTAACTCACCTCAAGGAATAGGTCTGGATACTTTTTCTTCATATCCTCTTCGGCTTCCCACGTTGCCTCTTCTGACTCGTGGTTAGACCAAAGGACTTTGACGATATGAACATCCTTGCTACGCGTACTACGCACTTTCCTGTCGAGAATCTTGACAGGTCTTTCCTCATAAGTGAGGCTACTATCTATCTGCACTCGTTCAGGCTCTAACACATGGCGCTCATCAGGGATATAGCGCTTCAATTGGGATATATGAAACACGTCATGCATCTTTTCAAACTCCATTGGCAATGCCAATTTATAAGCTACTTTCCCAATGCGCTCCAAAATTTCATATGGGCCTACATATTTAGCACTCAGCTTGCCCTTTTTCCCAAATCGCATAACGCCTTTGGTGGGTGATACTTTCAGGAATACTTTATCACCTACAGCGAACTCATCTTCGCGCCGCTTTAAGTCTGCGTAACTCTTCTGCCTATCTTGCGCAGCCTGAATTCTAGCCTGAATCAATCTAACGTTCTTGACGGTCTCCTCAATGAATTCTGTCCCCAAAACTACATTCTCACTATAGTCGTTCCAGCAAATGGGACTTCTACACTTCCGACCATATAACGCCTCAAAAGGTGCCATCTTGATACTCGCATGGTAACTATTATTGTAAGAGAACTCAATCAAATCTAATTGGTCCTCCCAACTTCCTTGAAAATCTATAGCACAAGCTCGCAACATGTCTTCCATAGTTTGGTTAGTCCGCTCAGTCTGACCATCGGTCGCAGGGTGAAAGGCGGTACTCATCTTTAATGTTGTCCCAAGGTTTGCTTGAACCTTCTTCCAAAACTTTGATAGAAATCTAGAGTCACGGTCTGAAATAATGTCCTTTGGGACTCCGTGCAATCTCACTACATGCTTGATATAGGTTGTAGCGAGTTGCTTCTTCTTCCATGTCTCCTTAATAGGTATGAAAATAGCGGACTTGGTCAGTCTATCCACTATAACCCAAATGGTATCATTTCCACTCCTCGACTTGGGTAAGGCAGTCACAAAGTCCATAGAAATCGAATCCCACTTCCATCCAGGAACCTCTAGTGGTTGGACTGTCCCCATGGGCCTCTTATGGTCTATCTTCACTTTCTGACAGGTTAGACACTTAGACACATACTCGGCTCCCTCTCGTTTCATGTTCGGCCACCAATATATCACCTTAAGATCCTTATACAGCTTGTCACCCCCAGGGTGCACAGAATACGGAGTATTATGTCCCTCATCCATAAGACGTCTTTTTAGGTCGTCACACTTCTGTGGTACACACCACCGTCCCTTAAACCTTAGACTCCCATCCTCATGAATCTTGAAGTCTACCTCTTTACCTTGCTTCATTTTCTCTTTTATCTTATCTAGATGCTCATCCCCAACTTGACCCTCAATGATCTCATCGAAAATGACACTCCCAAAGAAAGTTACTGAGTCTAGCCTCACTTTCCCCATGATTTAAAATTTCTAGATTCAACCTTTGCATATCTCTACACAACTCCTCAGGGACTATCAAGGCACTCAAGCTATGACTCGATTTCCTACTCAAGGCGTCAGCCACCACATTGGCTTTCCCCTCATGATACTGGATGTCTAGATCGTAGTCCTTAATCAACTCTAGCCATCTCCTTTGTCTCATATTCAAGTCTTTTTGGGTAAATATGTATTTCAAGCTCTTATGGTCTATGAATATCTTGCAGGTTGCCCATAAAGTAATGTCTCCAAATCTTAATGCAAATACTATGGCAGCTAACTCTAGATCATGGGTAGGGTAATTAGCCTCATAGGTTTCAGTTGACGCGATGCATAAGCTATTACCTTCCCATTCTGTTGCAAACACAACCCAAACCATTCTTCGAAGCATCACTATAGACTCAAACCCTCATTACCATCAGGTAGGGTTAAGACAGGTGCAGTGGTTAAACGTCTTTCAAGATCTGGAAGCTTCCTCACACTTCTCATTCCACTCAAACTTGGACTCCTTTTTCATTAAATTCGTCATAGGTCTCGCTATCTTCGAGAAATCCCTCACAAATCTCCTATAATAGCCAGCTAAACCCAAGAAACTTCTAATGTCGCTCACACTCTTTGGAGTTGGCCACTCACTCACAGCTTGAATCTTAGCAGGATCTACAGATACTCCTTCCTTAGACACAAAATGACCCAAGAATGCTACTTTCTCCAAACGAAACTCACACTTAGAGAACTTGGCATATAATTGGTTCTTCCTCAAGGTTTCTAAGATAATCCTCAAATGTTCATCGTGTTCAGTTTCATTCCTCGAATAAATCAAAATGTCATCGATGAAAACCACTACGAACTTATCTAAAAACTCATGAAAGATTCTATTCATCAAATCCATAAATATAGCAGGAGCATTGGTTAACCCAAATGGCATTACAGTGAACTCGTAGTGACCATAACGCGTTCTAAAGGCAGTCTTAGGTACATCCTTATCAGCTACCCTCAACTGGTGATATCCTGAACGTAAGTCAATCTTCGAGAACACACTAGCTCCGTTCAATTGATCGAATAGGTCATCTATTCTAGGCAAAGGGTACTTGTTCTTGATGGTAACATTATTCAACTCCCTATAGTCTATACATAATCTCATACTCCCATCCTTTTTCTTCACGAACAAAACAGGAGCTCCCCAAGGCGATGCACTAGGTCTGATATAACCCTTATCCAAAAGTTCTTGCAATTGTGTCTTTAACTCACTCATCTCAGGAGGTGCCATTCTATAAGGTGCCTTAGATATAGGTGCAGTTCCAGGAACTAAGTCTATGGTAAACTCACAGCTCTTGCAGGCGGCATACCTGAAATTTCGCTCGGAAATACGTCCATAAACTCATTCACTATTGGAACATCCTCAAGTTTTAACTCAGCTTCTTTACTCACATCTTGCACACTACAGAAAAACAGCTCACACCCCTTTCTCATCAACTTCTGCACTTGTAGAGCAGAGATCACTCCAAAGTTTTTAGGTTTCCCAAATCGTCTATATGAGGTAAATTTTCCCGAAGGGTTTCTTAACACTACCTTTTGAACTTCACAATCAATCCTGGCCTTGTAATGACTCAACCAGTTCATCCCAAGAATCACATCTAGGTCTTCCCAAATTAAATTCTATTAAGTCAGACGGAAAGACACCAGCCTCCTATCTTCAAAGGCAGGTTTTTAAACAACTTGGCACACCTTATGATTTCTCCAATAGAGTATACTAATAGGCAAATCAAACGCTTCAAAATCTACTAAACCCCAATTGAATTTCCTCAATGAAAGCTGCTCAAATCATTAAGCCTTAACTCCTCAATGGCTATTAACTCAAGTGCAAATCTAGACAATGCTATAAACTTACATAATACTTAGAGATGATCATGCTCTCCATCCTAAGATTGATAAACTCTTAGGCCTTTAGTTTCCTCATAAAAGCAGGGTAAAACTTTTCTCTTAAAGACAATAAAAGATTCCCAAATAAACTCTTTTACAATACTGAGTCTAGTCTCATTCTCTTTCTTCGTAAGTCAGTCTCATCTTTCAGATACAGTATAACTTGACCTACTTTCACACTTCAGGACAGTTCACAGCCCCAAAAATCTTTTCAAACGCCCTAATCCAACTCTCTAAGAGGATAGGGTCAGCTTACCCTTAAGGTACGACGGCTTAATCTTAGCTAGTCTCTCAAACATGTCCCCATCGAAATCGGGACTCTCAAGTCTTTCTTGAGTCAAATTCTCTGCCATAGGCGAATAGTAGAAGCTAGGGCATCATTATCGTTTGACACTCTACTTCGCGACTGAAACTTAACGTAACTCTACTTTAGGTTCCATAACTTACATGTCCATCTAATAAGGCAACACTTGATTTGATCATTAAAGATCACATCAACATACAATTCACTAAGTTCCAACATGAAGTGTTCTCTAATATCCATAATCGTTCATGTAAAATATATTCACATCAACGTGCAAGTAGAAAACAGCAAGCAAGAATATAATCACATGATCAAAAGAATAATAAAAAAATATTCCATCACGTGCCAGAATAAATTCTTACTCACTCATATAAAGAAATAATAACTTCTATTCCTCAATCGATAATAAGAATATTTTTCCAATCCAAAATAACCAACTTATTCCTCAATAGTATAAAGAATACTTAATAAGAAGATTTAAACCATTATGCTTGACTACTTTCCAATAAGTAATCTTAAAGCATAAATAAATACTCTATAGAGTTACATTATCATTCTCATCCTTGTTTCCTTTATACGGAGTAAACATTTCATCTTCAAATTCTCCGTAGTCTTCACTATAATAATATTATTAACAATAATAATCTGAATTCCTAGATCTAGTAGATCTCAAATCCTTTTGGATTGATGTCCATTTTCATCCATCTCTAAAACACTCACATCGCTCAGATAAAGTCTCCAAATAACATTGTAGATGTCCTTTCAAGTTTGCACTCTAATACAATCAAACTCTTGAATTACTTCATATATTGCTAACAGGGATACCTACTTTTAACCACCTAATGCATACTGATCTCCAAGCTAATGTAACTATAACTTCCAGGCTCATGACATCGAACATTCTCATCATCACTCAATATAATTGGGTTATGATGGCTTCCTACTCTATTAACTTGCCTGACAATTCTATTAACTTGTCTGGCAGACATGGTTAGGAATCTACAACAAATAAACCTATAATGTCTTAGAACTCTCTCTAACGCGTTCCCACAAAAATCATAATGGTAAACAAAAATAAAGGCATGTAAAATATAACAACTCAATAGGCAAGAAGGATATAACAGTTAGCAGGGAAGAAAAACATTCATGCATCATCAGCAGGGAAGAAAAATAAATAATGCACTTATTTGCAGGGAAGAAAATAATGATGATGCTGAACTTAATCTTTCAATGCAGGCATATAATATTTCTATCTCTATATGCCCTTCTATACTACCATTCTCACAATATCATGCTATAACCTTTAAAGGCATGAAAAATAATGCAGACACTTTTTATAAATACATTACTTTTGTGCCTAAAATAAATTTTCTAAGAAAACAAATTTTGAACTCCAAGGTTACTCGAAATTTTTTTTTTTTTTCCGAACTAGCACGTTTTTCGATTTTTTTTTTTTTCTTTTCTGACTCCTCAACCTTTCGAAAAAAAAACACAAACTTCGAACCTTAATTTCCGAAAAAAAATTTCGGTTCTTAAAAAAAATTTGATCCTCTAAATATTTTCGTCTCACTTTTCGAAATGAAACGTAGGAGCATACTAAGGTTTCCTTCAAATAACCCATAAGCTAGGTAACTTAAAACTAAAGTCACTTAATAAGCTAGTTAGTTAGGCGCCTATAAGTCTTAAACTAACCTAAAGCTCTGATACCACTTTGTAACACCCGATAATTCTCTTTTCTAGAAAATACTTATAATATAAAACTTAGAGAATTACCCAGGCATTATCGCCCGTGTGATAACGTTTCGGCTTACTCAGAATTTTGCAGCGGAAAACTTACTAAAACAAAACCAACTTTATTAAACTTATGAAATAAGAGTCAAACAATGTTTGAACTGAAACACACCAACTTAAAGCTAAAGTCTGAAAATATAAATTCCTAGAAACAACTTAAATACTACTATCACAAAAGCCTCTCCATTCCAGATTCCCCAATGGTATGCATCTTCGAACCTGTAATGTCAATGCTTTCTTGATCTGCTCCCCCGAAGGATCACCACAGGATCAATAGGCAAAGCCATGATCACAAACACAGACAAGCACGTAATCAGCAAAGCTGAGTACTACATATCAGACAACAATAATCCTAAACATGATACTAAACAACTTGTAGAATAAAATAATAATAACATAACAATTCAGATACTCTTACTGAACTAGACTCTAACTTTTATTTCTTCTTTAAATGGAATAGTTATTGGGACGAGTTGACTATACTGAAATAGGAATACGGTCATGACTCCGTAAACCAGAATGACCTACGATATCGAGGAACCTTTGAACTAAAGAGGAATGGTGATCAATCCAACCTCGAAGATACATATCACGGCGGACTATGTACCCCAACCCTTAGTGTCCAACTCTAGACGTGCACCAGTCTAAAGTCTATAACCTATTCTCGTTTCACTTTACGTTGCATTCATTTTATACTTGTGTTGACACCAACCAAGCACATAATACTCACAACTACTAATCACATAACATCACAAAACTCCTTTTTAATCTTAGAATTAATAAGTGTTCAAACTTAGCATCCAAGACTCTTTAACTTCTTTTATTCTTTACTAACTTGCCTGTTGAACCTAGCCAACAGTAAACTGTACCTTTATATAGGTATAACTCAAAATTACCAAATAAGATCCTCGGTTCTTATAAGATAAATAGATAAACTCAAAGAATCCATGATTCCAATTTACTTACATTAATTCACTCACGAATTAATACCAAACTAAACTTAGTTGCTTGCATCAAACTTCCATACAAACAAGTCATACTTAAACATATTCTTAGTTTACATGTAGCATACAAGCAAATAACATGTAAAGCCATCTCAGTAAATCATATATATGAACTACAAGGTCCTATACATGATACTACAAATTAAAAACATCCCTAGAGCATGTTTCTAACCATTTAGCACGTAGACTATGTACGTACCTCGTATAAACGTAACGGTAGGCCACTTTTAAGCACTAAAAGTCCCCTACAGTGAATTCTCCGCCTAAAACAACCAAGAAATCGAGTAAATACTTGTACTAAAAAAATACAGCAACTTTAAAACGTCCCAAACCCTTCTAAACTTCTTTAAAAATCGTTTTTATAATTTAAACTCTCATTATTTTTAATCCCTAGTATAGATAAACTATTCTAGTGATTAAAAACCATTAAAAACCTTAAAATTTAACTTTCTGAATTTCCAGCAACTATAAAATTTCTAAACCTTCTGAAAATATTTTAAATGAATATAAAAATCGTATTCCAATCAAAATCATATTCATACTCTAAATATACGATTTCTAGTGATTTAAAACCCTAAAAATCACATCTTTCATGATTAAAACTAAAAATAATAAATCTGAAAATTTTCTTTTATACATATGATCCGAAAAATACATATTTCATAATAAAATAATAACTCAAATCGAAATCATGCAAATAATAATAAAATAACAATAAAAATTAGAACTTTAATGGAATCTTAAAGGAGAAGTAAAGAAAACAACCAAAATAAGAGGAGGAAAGAGGGCGCCGGACTGAGGACAGCAGCAAGGAAGGCGGAAATCACTTTTTCGGCTTCAAGAAAAGGTTTGTGACGTTTCTTGTTCACAAGAAACGTTACTTAGCGAAGAAGAAACGATTTTTGAGAGAAAATGAAAGTCACGCTCAAGAGGAAGAGGAGAGAGAAAATGTCGAGTGGGAGGGAGGCTCAAAGATCACGTGCAAGTGAGGAGAGAGAAAATAAGTGTAGGGCAAAATATTTGGGTTTTAGGATATTTAAATAGGCTAATCCTATTGGGCTTAGGAAAAAGGAATTCAATAATTAAAACAATAGGCTAATCCTATTGGGCTTAGGAAAAGGAATTCAATAATTAAAACTTTTGATGACTAACAAGATGGGCTTGTTAGGACTTTAGTCATCAAATTATCCTTTCCCTTTTATTTCTTTTGGGCTTTCGATTCCATTAAGTTTCTTTTCAAAAATCTTTTAATAATTAAACTCTTATTTAAAACACGCTTAATTAAAATATTACAAACTTTATTAAGCTTAGAAAAATATTTTTAGTTGACTTTTAAAATAGTCAACCCTTTTTAAAAGTCAAATCATTTTCCAAACTCATTTGGATTTAATATAATTACATAAATAACTTAATATATTTATGAAAATCCTTTAAAAATGTGGGGGATTACAGTCTACCCCCCTTAAAAGAAGTTTCGTCCCGAAACTTAACACAAAACCCTCGTACTTTCAAAAGTTTAAACTAAACATTTCGAAACTTTTTGGGGAAAAGGTAGTGCCTCTCGTGCACTTCCCATTTTTAAAACACTTGTGTTACTTACGAACACTTTTCTTATGCGGAGACTCTACTTCTTTTGCACTAACATGTGCAAATTGCCCAACATAGGCATACATATATGAAAATGTCATAAAATAGACAAAAAGCGCGAAATTTATCGCATTCTACCCCCTTAAAGAAAACGAGTTACGCCCTCGTAACTCACCTCAAGGAATAGGTCTGGATACTTTTTCTTCATATCCTCTTCGGCTTCCCACGTTGCCTCTTCTGACTCGTGGTTAGACCAAAGAACTTTGACAATATGAACATCCTTGTTACGCGTACTACGCACTTTCCTGTCGAGAATCTTGACAGGTCTTTCCTCATAAGTGAGGCTACTATCTATCTGCACTCGTTCAGGCTCTAACACATGGCGCTCATCAGGGATATATGAAACACGTCATGCATCTTTTCAAACTCCATTGGCAATGCCAATTATAAGCTACTTTCCCAATGCGCTCCAAAATTTCATATGGGCCTACATATTTAGCACTCAGCTTGCCCTTTTTCCCAAATCGCATAACGCCTTTGGTGGGTGATACTTTCAGGAATACTTTATCACCTACAGCGAACTCATCTTCGCGCCGCTTTAAGTCTGCGTAACTCTTCTGCCTATCTTGCGCAGCTTGAATTCTAGCCTGAATCAATCTAACGTTCTTGACGGTCTCCTCAATGAATTCTGTCCCCAAAACTACATTCTCACTATAGTCGTTCCAGCAAATGGGACTTCTACACTTCCGCCATATAACGCCTCAAAAGGTGCCATCTTGATACTCGCATGGTAACTATTATTGTAAGAGAACTCAATAAATCTAATTGGTCCTCCCAACTTCCTTGAAAATCTATAGCACAAGCTCGCAACATGTCTTCCATAGTTTGGTTAGTCCGCTCAGTCTGACCATCGGTCGCAGGGTGAAAGGCGGTACTCATCTTTAATGTTGTCCCAAGGTTTGCTTGAACCTTCTTCCAAAACTTTGATAGAAATCTAGAGTCACGGTCTGAAATAATGTCCTTTGGGACTCCGTGCAATCTCACTACATGCTTGATATAGGTTGTAGCGAGTTGCTTCTTCTTCCATGTCTCCTTAATAGGTATGAAAATAGCGGACTTGGTCAGTCTATCCACTATAACCCAAATGGTATCATTTCCACTCCTCGACTTGGGTAAGGCAGTCACAAAGTCCATAGAAATCGAATCCCACTTCCATCCAGGAACCTCTAGTGGTTGGACTGTCCCCATGGGCCTCTTATGGTCTATCTTCACTTTCTGACAGGTTAGACACTTAGACACATACTCGGCTACCTCTCGTTTCATGTTCGGCCACCAATATATCACCTTAAGATCCTTATACAACTTGTCACCCCCAGGGTGCACAGAATACGGAGTATTATGTCCCTCATCCATAAGACGTCTTTTTAGGTCGTCACACTTCTGTGGTACACACCACCGTCCCTTAAACCTTAGACTCCCATCCTCATGAATCTTGAAGTCTACCTCTTTACCTTGCTTCATTTTCTCTTTTATCTTATCTAGATGCTCATCCCCAACTTGACCCTCAATGATCTCATCGAAAATTGACACTCCCAAAGAAAGGTTACTGAGTCTAGCCTCACTTTCCCCAGGATTTAAAATTTCTAGGTTCAACCTTTGCATATCTCTACACAACTCCTCAGGGACTATCAAAGCACTCAAGCTATGACTCGATTTCCTACTCAAGGCGTCAGCCACCACATTGGCTTTCCCTCATGATACTGGATGTCTAGGTCGTATCCTTAATCAACTCTAGCCATCTCCTTTGTCTCATATTCAAGTCTTTTTGGGTAAATATGTATTTCAAGCTCTTATGGTCTGTGAATATCTTGCAGGTTGCCCCATAAAGATAATGTCTCCAAATCTTTAATGCAAATACTATGGCAGCTAACTCTAGATCATGGGTAGGGTAATTAGCCTCATAGGTTTCAGTTGACGCGATGCATAAGCTATTACCTTCCCATTCTGTTGCAACACACAACCCAAACCATTCTTCGAAGCATCACTATAGACTCAAACCCTCATTCCATCAGGTAGGGTTAAGACAGGTGCAGTGGTTAAACGACTTTCAAGATCTGGAAGGCTTCCTCACACTTCTCATTCCACTCAAACTTGGACTCCTTTTTCATTAAATTCGTCATAGGTCTCGCTATCTTCGAGAAATCCCTCACAAATCTCCTATAATAGCCAGCTAAACCCAAGAAACTTCTAATGTCAGTCACACTCTTTGGAGTTGGCCACTCACTCACAGCTTGAATCTTAGCAGGATCTACAGATACTCCTTCCTTAGACACAAAATGACCCAAGAATGCTACTTTCTCCAAACGAAACTCACACTTAGAGAACTTGGCATATAATTGGTTTCTTCCTCAAGGTTTCTAAGATAATCCTCAAATGTTCATCGTGTTCGTTTCATTCCTCGAATAAATCAAAATGTCATCGATGAAAACCACTACGAACTTATCTAAAAACTCATGAAAGATTCTATTCATCAAATCCATAAATATAGCAGGAGCATTGGTTAACCCAAATGGCATTACAGTGAACTCGTAGTGACCATAACGCGTTCTAAAGGCAGTCTTAGGTACATCCTTATCAGCTACCCTCAACTGGTGATATCCTGAACGTAAGTCAATCTTCGAGAACACACTAGCTCCGTTCAATTGATCGAATAGGTCATCTATTCTAGGCAAAGGGTACTTGTTCTTGATGGTAACATTATTCAACTCCCTATAGTCTATACATAATCTCATACTCCCATCCTTTTTCTTCACGAACAAAACAGGAGCTCCCCAAGGCGATGCACTAGGTCTGATATAACCCTTATCCAAAAGTTCTTGCAATTGTGTCTTTAACTCACTCATCTCAGGAGGTGCCATTCTATAAGGTGCCTTAGATATAGGTGCAGTTCCAGGAACTAAGTCTATGGTAAACTCGACAGCTCTTGCAGGCGGCATACCTGAAATTTCGCTCGGAAATACGTCCATAAACTCATTCACTATTGGAACATCCTCAAGTTTTAACTCAGCTTCTTTACTCACATCTTACACACTACAGAAAAACAGCTCACACCCCTTTCTCATCAACTTCTGCACTTGTAGAGCAGAGATCACTCCAAAGTTTTTAGGTTTCCCAAATCGTCTATATGAGGTAAATTTTCCCGAAGGGTTTCTCAACACTACCTTTTGAACTTCACAATCAATCCTGGCCTTGTAATGACTCAACCAGTTCATCCCAAGAATCACATCTAGGTCTCCCAAATTAAATTCTATTAAGTCAGACGGAAAGACACAGCCTCCTATCTTCAAAGGCAGGTTTTTAAACAACTTGGCACACCTTATGATTTCTCCAATAGGTATACTAATAGGCAAATCAAACGCTTCAAAATCTACTAAACCCCAATTGAATTTCCTCAATGAAAGCTTGCTCAAATCATTAAGCCTTTAACTCCTCAATGGCTATTAACTCAAGTGCAAATCTAGACAATGCTATAAACTTACATAATACTTAGAGATGATCATGCTCTCCATCCTAAGATTGATAAACTCTTAGGCCTTTAGTTTCCTCATAAAAGCAGGGTAAAACTTTTCTCTTAAAGCAGCAATAAAAGATTCCCAAATAAACTCTTTTACAATACTGAGTCTAGTCTCATTCTCTTTCTATCGTAAGTCAGTCTCATCTTTCAGATACAGTATAACTTGACCTACTTTCACACTCTCAGGACAGTTCACAGCCCCAAAAATCTTTTCAAACGCCCTAATCCAACTCTCTAAGAGGATAGGGTCAGCTTACCCCTTAAGGTACGACGGCTTAATCTTAGCTAGTCTCTCAAACATGTCCCCATCGAAATCGGGACTCTCAAGTCTTTCTTGAGTCAAATTCTCTGCCATAGGCGAATAGTAGAAGCTAGGGCATCATTATCGTTTGACACTCTACTTCGCGACTGAAACTTAACGTAACTCTACTTTAGGTTCCAGCATAACTTACATGTCCATCTAATAAGGCAACACTTGATTTGATCATTAAAGATCACATCAACATACAATTCCACTAAGTTCCAACATGAAGTGTTCTCTAATAATCACATAATCGTTCATGTAAAATATATTCACATCAACGTGCAAGTAGAAACAAGCAAGCAAGAATATAATCACATGATCAAAAGAATAATAAAAAAAATATTCCCATCACGTGCCCAGAATAAATTCTTACTCACTCATATAAAGAAATAATAACTTCTATTCCTCAATCGATAATAAGAATATTTTTCCAATCCAAAATAACCAACTTATTCCTCAATAGTATAAAGAATACTTAATAAGAAGATTTAAACCATTATAGCTTGACTACTTTCCAATAAGTAATCTTAAAGCATAAATAAATACTCTATAGAGTTACATTATCATTCTCATCCTTGTTTCCTTTATACGGAGTAAACATTTCATCTTCAAATTCTCCGTAGTCTTCACTATAATAATATTATTAACAATAATAATCTGAATTCCTAGATCTAGTAGACTCAAATCCTTTTGGATTGATGTCCATTTTCATCCATCTCTAAAACACTCACATCGCTCAGATAAAGTCTCCAAATAACATTGTAGATGTCCTTTCAAGTTTGCACTCTAATACAATCAAACTCTTGAATTACTTCATATATTGCTAACAGGGATACCTACTTTTAACCCATAATGCATACTGATCTCCAAGCTAATGTAACTATAACTTCCAGGCTCATGACATCGAACATTCTCATCATCACTCAATATAATTGGGTTATGATGGCTTCCTACTCTATTAACTTGCCTGACAATTCTATTAACTTGTCTGGCAGACATGGTTAGGAATCTACAACAAATAAACCTATAATGTCTTAGAACTCTCTCTAACGCGTTCCCACAAAATCATAATGGTAAACAAAAACAAGCATGTAAAATATAACAACTCAATAGGCAAGAAGGATATAACAGTTAGCAGGGAAGAAAAACATTCATGCATCATCAGCAGGGAAGAAAAATAAATAATGCACTTATTTGCAGGGAAGAAAATAATGATGATGCTGAACTTAATCTTTCAATGCAGGCATATAATATTTCTATCCTATATGCCCTTCTTATACTACCCATTCTCACAATATCATGCTATAAACCTTTAAAGGCATGAAAAATAATGCAGACACTTTTTATAAATACATTACTTTTGTGCCTAAAATAAATTTTCTAAGAAAACAAATTTTGAACTCCAAGGTTACTCGAAATTTTTTTTTTTTCCGAACTCAGCACGTTTTTCGATTTTTTTTTTTTTTTCTTTTCTGACTCCTCAACCTTTCGAAAAAAAAACACAAACTTCGAACCTTAATTTCCGAAAAATTTCGGTTCTTAAAAAAAAATTTGATCCTCTAAATATTTTCGTCTCACTTTTCGAAATGAAACGTAGGAGCATACTAAGGTTTCCTTCAAATAACCCATAAGCTAGGTAACTTAAAACTAAAGTCACTTAATAAGCTAGTTAGTTAGGCGCCTATAAGTCTTAAACTAACCTAAAGCTCTGATACCACTTTGTAACACCCGATAATTCTCTCTTTCTAGAAAATACTTTATAATATAAAACTTAGAGAATTACCCAGGCATTATCGCCCGTGTGATAACGTTTCGGCTTACTCAGAATTTTGCAGCGGAAAACTTACTAAAACAAAACCAACTTTATTAAACTTATGAAATAAGAGTCAAACAATGTTTGAACTGAAACACACCAACTTAAAGCTAAAGTCTGAAAATATAAATTCCTAGAAACAACTTAAATACTACTATCACAAAAGCCTCTCCATTCCAGATTCCCCAATGGTATGCATCTTCGAACCTGTAATGTCAATGCTTTCTTGACTCTGCTCCCCCGAAGGATCACCACAGGATCAATAGGCAAAGCCATGATCACAAACACAGACAAGCACGTAATCAGCAAAGCTGAGTACTACATATCAGACAACAATAATCCTAAACATGATACTATAAACAACTTGTAGAATAAATAATAATAACATATAACAATTACAGATAACTCTTACTGAACTAGACTCTAACTTTTATTTCTTCTTTAAATGGAATAGTTATTGGGACGAGTTGACTATACTGAAATAGGAATACGGTCATGACTCCGTAAACCAGAATGACCTACGATATCGAGGAACCTTTGAACTAAAGAGGAATGGTGATCAATCCAACCTCGAAGATACATATCACGGCGGACTATGTACCCAACCCTTAGTGTCCAACTCTAGACGTGCACCAGTCTAAAGTCTATAACCTATTCTCGTTTCACTTTACGTTGCATTCATTTTATACTTGTGTTGACACCAACCAAGCACATAATACTCACAACTACTAATCACATAACATCACAAAACTCCTTTTTAATCTTAGAATTAATAAGTGTTCACAACTTAGCATCCAAGACTCTTTTAACTTCTTTTATTCTTTACTAACTTGCCTGTTGAACCTAGCCAACAGTAAACTGTACCTTTATATAGGTATAACTCAAAATTACCAAATAAGATCCTCGGTTCTTATAAGATAAATAGATAAACTCAAAGAATCCATGATTCCAATTTACTTACATTAATTCACTCACGAATTAATACCAAACTAAACTTAGTTGCTTGCATCAAACTTCCATACAAACAAGTCATACTTAAACATATTCTTAGTTTACATGTAGCATACAAGCAAATAACATGTAAAGCCATCTCAGTAAATCATATATATGAACTACAAGGTCCTATACATGATACTACAAATTAAAAACATCCCTAGAGCATGTTTCTAACCATTTAGCACGTAGACTATGTACGTACCTCGTATAAACGTAACGGTAGGCCACTTTTAAGCACTAAAAGTCCCCTACAGTGAATTCTCCGCCTAAAACAACCAAGAAATCGAGTAAATACTTGTACTAAAAAAATACAGCAACTTTAAAACGTCCCAAACCCTTCTAAACTTCTTTAAAAATCGTTTTTATAATTTAAACTCTCATTATTTTTAATCCCTAGTATAGATAAACTATTCTAGTGATTAAAAACCATTAAAAACCTTAAAATATTAACTTTCTGAATTTCCAGCAACTATAAAATTTTCTAAACCTTCTGAAAATATTTTAAATGAATATAAAAATCGTATTCCAATCAAAATTATATTCATACTCTAAATATACGATTTCTAGTGATTTAAAACCCTAAAAATCACATCTTTCATGATTAAAACTAAAAATAATAAATCTGAAATTTTCTTTTATACATATGATCCGAAAAATACATATTTCATAATAAAATAATAACTCAAATCGAAATCATGCAAATAATAATAAAATAACAATAAAAATTAGAACTTTAATGGAATCTTAAAGGAGAAGTAAAGAAAACAACCAAAATAAGAGGAGGAAAGAGGGCGCCGGACTGAGGACAGCAGCAAGGACCGGCGGAAATCACTTTTTCGGCTTCGAGAAAAGGTTTGTGACGTTTCTTGTTCAACAAGAAACGTTACTTAGCGAAGAAGAAACGATTTTTGAGAGAAAGATGAAAGTCACGCTCAAGAGGAAGAGGAGAGAGAAAATGTCGAGTGGGAGAGGAGGCTCAAAGATCACGTGCAAGTGAGGAGAGAGAAAATAAGTGTAGGGCAAAATATTTGGGTTTTAGGATATTTAAATAGGCTAATCCTATTGGGCTTAGGAAAAAGGAATTCAATAATTAAAACAATAGGCTAATCCTATTGGGCTTAGGAAAAGGAATTCAATAATTAAAACTTTGATGACTAACAAGATGGGCTTGTTAGGACTTTAGTCATCAAATTATCCTTTCCCTTTTTATTTCTTTTGGGCTTTCGATTCCATTAAGTTTCTTTTCAAAAATCTTTTAATAATTAAACTCTTATTTAAAACACGCTTAATTAAAATATTACAAACTTTATTAAGCTTAGAAAAATATTTTTAGTTGACTTTTAAAATAGTCAACCCTTTTTAAAAGTCAAATCATTTTCCAAATCATTTGGATTTAATATAATTACATAAATAACTTAATATATTTATGAAAATCCTTTAAAAATGTGGGGGATTACAGTCTACCCCCCTTAAAAGAAGTTTCGTCCCGAAACTTAACACAAAACCCTCGTCTTTCAAAAGTTTAACTAATTTCGAAAACTTTTGGGAAAAGTAGTGCCTCTCGTGCACTTTCCCATTTTTAAAACACTTGTGTTACTTACGAACACTTTTCTTATGCGGAGACTCTACTTCTTTTGCACTAACATGTGCAAATTGCCCAACATAGGCATACATATACATGAAAATGTCATAAAAATAGACAAAAACGCGAAATTTATCGCATTCTACCCCCCTTAAAGAAAACGAGTTACGCCCTCGTAACTCACCTCAAGGAATAGGTCTGGATACTTTTTCTTCATATCCTCTTCGGCTTCCCACGTTGCCTCTTCTGACTCGTGGTTAGACCAAAGAACTTTGACAATATGAACATCCTTGTTACGCGTACTACGCACTTTCCTGTCGAGAATCTTGACAGGTCTTTCCTCATAAGTGAGGCTACTATCTATCTGCACTCGTTCAGGCTCTAACACATGGCGCTCATCAGGGATATAGCGCTTCAATTGGGATATATGAAACACTCATGCATCTTTTCAAACTCCATTGGCAATGCCAATCTATAAGCTACTTTCCCAATGCGCTCCAAAATTTCATATGGGCCTACATATTTAGCACTCAGCTTGCCCTTTTTCCCAAATCGCATAACGCCTTTGGTGGGTGATACTTTCAGGAATACTTTATCACCTACAGCGAACTCATCTTCGCGCCGCTTTAAGTCTGCGTAACTCTTCTGCCTATCTTGCGCAGCTTGAATTCTAGCCTGAATCAATCTAACGTTCTTGACGGTCTCCTCAATGAATTCTGTCCCCAAAACTACATTCTCACTATAGTCGTTCCAGCAAATGGGACTTCTACACTTCCGCCATATAACGCCTCAAAAGGTGCCATCTTGATACTCGCATGGTAACTATTATTGTAAGAGAACTCAATAAATCTAATTGGTCCTCCCAACTTCCTTGAAAATCTATAGCACAAGCTCGCAACATGTCTTCCATAGTTTGGTTAGTCCTCAGTCTGACCATCGGTCGCAGGGTGAAAGGCGGTACTCATCTTTAATGTTGTCCCAAGGTTTGCTTGAACCTTCTTCCAAAACTTAGATAGAAATCTAGAGTCACGGTCTGAAATAATGTCCTTTGGGACTCCGTGCAATCTCACTACATGCTTGATATAGGTTGTAGCGAGTTGCTTCTTCTTCCATGTCTCCTTAATAGGTATGAAAAAGCGGACTTGGTCAGTCTATCCACTATAACCCAAATGGTATCATTTCCACTCCTCGACTTGGGTAAGGCAGTCACAAAGTCCATAGAAATCGAATCCCACTTCCATCCAGGAACCTCTAGTGGTTGGACTGTCCCCATGGGCCTCTTATGGTCTATCTTCACTTTCTGACAGGTTAGACACTTAGACACATACTCGGCTACCTCTCGTTTCATGTTCGGCCACCAATATATCACCTTAAGATCCTTATACAACTTGTCACCCCCAGGGTGCACAGAATACGGAGTATTATGCCCTCATCCATAAGACGTCTTTTAGGTCGTCACACTTCTGTGGTACACACCACCGTCCCTTAAACCTTAGACTCCCATCCTCATGAATCTTGAAGTCTACTCTTACCTTGCTTCATTTTCTCTTTTATCTTATCTAGATGCTCATCCCCAACTTGACCCTCAATGATCTCATCGAAAATGACACTCCCAAAGAAAGATTACTGAGTCTAGCCTCACTTTCCCCAGGATTTAAAATTTCTAGGTTCAACCTTTGCATATCTCTACACAACTCCTCAGGACTATCAAAGCACTCAAGCTATGACTCGATTTCCTACTCAAGGCGTCAGCCACCACATTGGCTTTCCCTTCATGATACTGGATGTCTAGATCGTAATCCTTAATCAACTCTAGCCATCTCCTTTGTCTCATATTCAAGTCTTTTTGGGTAAATATGTATTTCAAGCTCTTATGGTCTGTGAATATCTTGCAGGTTGCCCCATAAAGATAATGTCTCCAAATCTTCAATGCAAATACTATGGCAGCTAACTCTAGATCATGGGTAGGGTAATTAGCCTCATAGGTTTCAGTTGACGCGATGCATAAGCTATTACCTTCCCATTCTGTTGCAACACACAACCCAAACCATTCTTCGAAGCATCACTATAGACCTCAAATCCCTCATTCCATCAGGTAGGGTTAAGACAGGTGCAGTGGTTAAACGATCTTTCAAGATCTGGAAGGCTTCCTCACACTTCTCATTCCACTCAAACTTGGACTCCTTTTTCATTAAATTCGTCATAGGTCTCGCTATCTTCGAGAAATCCCTCACAAATCTCCTATAATAGCCAGCTAAACCCAAGAAACTTCTAATGTCGTCACACTCTTTGGAGTTGGCCACTCACTCACAGCTTGAATCTTAGCAGGATCTACAGATACTCCTTCCTTAGACACAAAATGACCCAAGAATGCTACTTTCTCCAAACGAAACTCACACTTAGAGAACTTGGCATATAATTGGTTCTTCCTCAAGGTTTCTAAGATAATCCTCAAATGTTCATCGTGTTCGTTTCATTCCTCGAATAAATCAAAATGTCATCGATGAAAACCACTACGAACTTATCTAAAAACTCATGAAAGATTCTATTCATCAAATCCATAAATATAGCAGGAGCATTGGTTAACCCAAATGGCATTACAGTGAACTCGTAGTGACCATAACGCGTTCTAAAGGCAGTCTTAGGTACATCCTTATCAGCTACCCTCAACTGGTGATATCCTGAACGTAAGTCAATCTTCGAGAACACACTAGCTCCGTTCATTGATCGAATAGGTCATCTATTCTAGGCAAAGGGTACTTGTTCTTGATGGTAACATTATTCAACTCCCTATAGTCATACATAATCCATACTCCCATCCTTTTTCTTCACGAACAAAACAGGAGCTCCCCAAGGCGATGCACTAGGTCTGATATAACCCTTATCCAAAAGTTCTTGCAATTGTTCTTTAACTCACTCATCTCAGGAGGTGCCATTCTATAAGGTGCCTTAGATATAGGTGCAGTTCCAGGAACTAAGTCTATGGTAAACTCAACAGCTCTTGCAGGCGGCATACCTGAAATTTCCTCGGAAATACGTCCATAAACTCATTCACTATTGGAACATCCTCAAGTTTTAACTCAGCTTCTTTACTCACATCTACACACTACAGAAAAACAGCTCACACCCCTTTCTCATCAACTTCTGCACTTGTAGAGCAGAGATCACTCCAAAGTTTTTAGGTTTCCCAAATCGTCTATATGAGGTAAATTTTCCCGAAGGGTTTCTCAACACTACCTTTTGAACTTCACAATCAATCCTGGCCTTGTAATGACTCAACCAGTTCATCCCAAGAATCACATCTAGGTCTCCCAAATTAAATTCTATTAAGTCAGACGGAAAGACACAGCCTCCTATCTTCAAAGGCAGTTTTTAAACAACTTGGACACCTTATGATTTCTCCAATAGGTATCTAATAGGCAAATCAAACCTTCAAAATCTACTAAACCCCAATTGAATTTCCTCAATCAAAGCTTGCTCAAATCATTAGCCTTTAACTCCTCAATGGCTATTACTCAATGCAAATCTAGACAATGCTATAACTTCATAATACTTAGAGATGTCATGCTCTCATCCTAAGTTGATAAACTCTGGCTTTAGTTTCCTCATAAAAGCAGGGTAAAACTTTTCTCTTAAAGCAGCAATAAAGATTCCCAAATAAACTCTTTTACAATACTGAGTCTAGTCTCATTCTCTTTCTACTAAAGTCAGTCTCATCTTTCAGATACAGTATAACTTGACCTACTTTCACACTCTCAGGACAGTTCACAGCCCCAAAAATCTTTTCAAACGCCCTAATCCACTCTCTAAGAGGATAGGGTCAGCTTACCCCTTAAGGTACGACGGTTTAATCTTAGCTAGTCTCTCAAACATGTCCCTATTGAAATCGGGACTCTCAGGTCTTTCTTGAGTCAAATTCTCTACCAATAGGCGAATAGCAGAAGCTAAGGCATCATTATGTTTGACACTCTACTTCGCGACTGAAACTAACGTAACTCTACTTTAGGTTCCAGCATAACTTACATGTCCATCTAATAAGGCAACACTTGATTTGATCATTAAAGAGATCAATCAACAATACAATTCACTAAGTTCAACATGAAGTTTCTCTAATAATCACATAATCGTTCATGTAAAATATATTCACATCAACGTGCAAGTAGAAACAAGCAAGCAAGAATATAATCACATGATAAAAGAATAATAAAAAAAATATTCCCATCACGTGCCCAGAATAAATTCTTACTCACTCATATAAAGAAATAATAACTTCTATTCCTCAATCGATAATAAGAATATTTTCCAATCCAAAATAACCAACTTATTCCTCAATAATATAAGAATACTAATAAGAAATTTAAACCATTATAGCTTGACTACTTTCCAAAATAATCTTAAAGCATAAATAAATACTCTATAGAGTTACATTATCATTCTCATCCTTGTTTCCTTTATATGGAGTAAACATTTCATCTTCAAATCTCCGTCTTCACTATAATAATATTATTAACAATAATAATTGAATTCCTAGATCTAGTAGATCTTCAAATCTTTTGGATTGATGTCCATTTCATCCATCTCTAAAACACTCACATCGCTCAGATAAAGTCTCCAAATAACATTGTAGATGTCCTTTCAAGTTTGCACTCTAGATACAATCAAACTCTTGAATTACTTCATATATGCTAACAGGGATACCTACTTTTAACCATAATGCATATGATCTCCAAGCTAATGTAACTATAACTTCCCAGGCTCATGACATCGAACATTCTCATCATCACTCAATATAATTGGGTTATGATGGCTTCCTACTCTATTAACTTGCCTGACAATTCTATTAACTTGTCTGGCAGACATGGTTAGGAATCTACAACAAATAAACCTATAATGTCTTAGAACTCTCTCTAACGTCGTCCCACAAAAATCATAATGGTAAACAAAAAAAAGGCATGTAAAATATAACAACTCAATAGGCAAGAAGGATATAACAGTTAGCAGGGAAGAAAAACATTCATGCATCATCAGCAGGGAAGAAAAATAAATAATGCACTTATTTGCAGGGAAGAAAATAATGATGATGCTGAACTAATCTTTCAATGCAGGCATATAATATTTCTATCCTATATGCCCTTCTTATACTACCCATTCTCACAATGTCATGCTATAAACCTTAAAGGCATGAAAAATAATGCAGACACTTTTTATAAATACATTACTTTTGTGCCTAAAATAAATTTTCTAAGAAAACAAATTTTGAACTCCAAGGTTACTCGAAATTTTTTTTTTTTTCCGAACTCAGCACGTTTTTCGAAATTTTTTTTTTTTTTTTTTTCGGACTCCTCAACCTTTCGAAAAAAAAACACAAACTTCGAACCTTAATTTCCGAAAAATTTCGGTTCTTAAAAAAAATTTTGATCCTCTAAATATTTTCGTCTCACTTTTCGAAATGAAACGTAGGAGCATACTAAGGTTTCCTTCAAATAACCCATAAGCTAGGTAACTTAAAACTAAAGTCACTTAATAAGCTAGTTAGTTAGGCGCCTATAAGTCTTAAACTAACCTAAAGCTCTGATACCACTTTGTAACACCCCGATAATTCTCTCTTTCTAGAAAATACTTTATAATATAAAACTTAGAGAATTACCCAGGCATTATCGCCCGTGTGATAACGTTTCGGCTTACTCAGAATTTTGCAGCGGAAAACTTACTAAAACAAAACCAACTTTATTAAACTTATGAAATAAGAGTCAAACAATGTTTGAACTGAAACACACCAACTTAAAGCTAAAGTCTGAAAATATAAATTCCTAGAAACAACTTAAATACTACTATCACAAAAGCCTCTCCATTCCAGATTCCCCAATGGTATGCATCTTCGAACCTGTAATGTCAATGCTTTCTTGACTCTGCTCCCCGAAGGATCACCACAGGATCAATAGGCAAAGCCATGATCACAAACACAGACAAGCACGTAATCAGCAAAGCTGAGTACTACATATCAGACAACAATAATCCTAAACATGATACTATAATACAACTTGTAGAATAAAATAATAATAACATAACAATGCAGATAACTCTTACTGAACTAGACTCTAACTTTTATTTCTTCTTTAAATGGAATAGTTATTGGGACGAGTTGACTATACTGAAATAGGAATACGGTCATGACTCCGTAAACCAGAATGACCTACGATATCGAGGAACCTTTGAACTAAAGAGGAATGGTGATCAATCCAACCTCGAAGATACATATCACGGCGGACTATGTACCCCAACCCTTAGTGTCCAACTCTAGACGTGCACCAGTCTAAAGTCTATAACCTATTCTCGTTTCACTTTACGTTGCATTCATTTTATACTTGTGTTGACACCAACCAAGCACATAATACTCACAACTACTAATCACATAACATCACAAAACTCCTTTTTAATCTTAGAATTAATAAGTGTTCAAACTTAGCATCCAAGACTCTTTAACTTCTTTTATTCTTTACTAACTTGCCTGTTGAACCTAGCCAACAGTAAACTGTACCTTTATATAGGTATAACTCAAAATTACCAAATAAGATCCTCGGTTCTTATAAGATAAATAGATAAACTCAAAGAATCCATGATTCCAATTTACTTACATTAATTCACTCACGAATTAATACCAAACTAAACTTAGTTGCTTGCATCAAACTTCCATACAAACAAGTCATACTTAAACATATTCTTAGTTTACATGTAGCATACAAGCAAATAACATGTAAAGCCTCTCAGTAAATCATATATATGAACTACAAGGTCCTATACATGATACTACAAATTAAAAACATCCCTAGAGCATGTTTCTAACCATTTAGCACGTAGACTATGTACGTACCTCGTATAAACGTAACGGTAGGCCACTTTTAAGCACTAAAAGTCCCCTACAGTGAATTCTCGCCTAAAACAACCAAGAAATCGAGTAAATACTTGTACTAAAAAAATACAGCAACTTTAAAACGTCCCAAACCCTTCTAAACTTCTTTAAAAATCGTTTTTATAATTTAAACTCTCATTATTTTTAATCCCTAGTATAGATAAACTATTCTAGTGATTAAAAACCATTAAAAACCTTAAAATCTTAACTTTCTGAATTTCCAGCAACTATAAAATTTTCTAAACCTTCTGAAAATATTTTAAATGAATATAAAAATCGTATTCCAATCAAAATTCATATTCATACTCTAAATATACGATTTCTAGTGATTTAAAACCCTAAAAATCACATCTTTCATGATTAAAACTAAAAATAATAAATCTGAAATTTTTCTTTTATACATATGATCCGAAAAATACATATTTCAATAAAAATAATAACTCAAATCGAAATCATGCAAATAATAATAAAATAACAATAAAAATTAGAACTTTAATGGAATCTTAAAGGAGAAGTAAAGAAAACAACCAAAATAAGAGGAGGAAAGAGGGCGCCGGACTGAGGACAGCAGCAAGGACCGGCGGAAATCACTTTTCGGCTTCAAGAAAAGGTTTGTGACGTTTCTTGTTCGACAAGAAACGTTACTTAGCGAAGAAGAAACGATTTTTGAGAGAAATAATGAAAGTCACGCTCAAGAGGAAGAGGAGAGAGAAAATGTCGAGTGGGAGAGGAGGCTCAAAGATCACGTGCAAGTGAGGAGAGAGAAAATAAAGTGTAGGGCAAAATATTTGGGTTTTAGGATATTTAAATAGGCTAATCCTATTGGGCTTAGGAAAAAGGAATTCAATAATTAAAACAATAGGCTAATCCTATTGGGCTTAGGAAAAGGAATTCAATAATTAAAACCTTTTGATGACTAACAAGATGGGCTTGTTAGGACTTTAGTCATCAAATTATCCTTTCCCGTTTTATTTCTTTTGGGCTTTCGATTCCATTAAGTTTTCTTTTCAAAAATGCTTTTAATAATTAAACTCTTATTTAAAACACGCTTAATTAAAATATTACAAACTTTATTAAGCTTAGAAAAATATTTTTAGTTGACTTTTAAAATAGTCAACCCTTTTTAAAAGTCAAATCATTTTCCAAACTCATTTGGATTTAATATAATTACATAAATAACTTAATATATTTATGAAAATCCTTTAAAAATGTGGGGGATTACACACCCTCCCACATATGATGTCACATGGTTTAGAACTTCTTTTCCAGGTCTGGTCGCTCAACCTAACTATTGATTTTACAATGTTTGACAATGATTTATAGTCACTGACTAATACGTCTTCTTTGCACAGTCATCACATCATCTCCTCATGGCTAAGAGGGAGATGTCGACGCTGCTGAAGGGTCATCAGACCATGAAGCAAAGGGTTGACAAAGCTGAATTGGACGTAAAGTCCAAAGAGACTGAGCTGAAGACTTACCAGTCGAATATCAAAAATATGGAAGAGACTCTAAAGATAAACAGAGAAGAGCTGGAGCAAATAAGGGAAAAAGATACCAAGCTAGAGTAGTCGTCATCAAGGATCTCCAAGCGACGATCGACACACACAAGAGCGAGTTGGACTTGCTTGAAGCTGAGGTGACTACAAGAGTTAGGGCCAAACTCATGTATCAGTTTGTGATGAAGAAGACGACATCTAGGACGCCACAGAAGGACATAGACCTTTTCCTCCAATACATGGGAGGAATGGAGGGCCTGATGAATGAAGATCAACTGGCAGCGACGGCCGATTCTCTACCTAAGGTAGATGAAAATGCAACGTCCTGTGCCGGTTATGTTATGTTTCTTCGTTTTAAACTTTAAAATTTTATTGAACTCTGTTTTGGGTCACTCAAGAGAATGACTTTTACTTTGTACTTTTGGGTCACTCAGGGGAGTGAGCATAACTTTGGACAACCTTGTGCCTTTAAGTTAATCTATTGATATTACTTTTCTGTGACATGCATGCATTTCATTGTCTGTCGTTATTCTGAAGTTCTAAGGACATGGTCAGGCGTTTAGTCAGCCTACATTGGTCGTTCAGACGTAACATTTGGACTTAGTACTGTGGTAACTTAAAATATTCACAAGAAATATATAAATACTTACATGTAATTGTCATCGCAGATAACCATGGTACACAATGGCAAGACATCCGTTGTGACATATTTAATGAAGCAAGAAAAGCTGGAAGACTGTAGATAGTGACAACGTCACTCTACTCTCATTGTGCAATGAAATAAACAACTATTCGTCCCGTCGTTAGAATGTTGCGACATTATTGAAACAGATGGGAATGAATCTCCTAAAAGACAACAAAACACAGTGAGACAACACTAAGGTCGCTAACAGTTAGCGACGATATGATAACGATGTCATTTATTTCCTACATACTGTAAAGATAACATAGTAAATTACTTAACTAAAAGAAGTATTGTTTAATATGTGTAGCGTTCCAACTACGTGGCACGAGGCTCCATTACCTACTACTTTACTAATCTGGTATGGTCCCTCCCATTTAGGCCCTAACTTGCCAGCATTAACTTCTTGTGTGTTTTGAAATACTTTCCTTAGCACCCAATCGCCTTCGACGAACGATTTTGCTTGAACATTTTTGTTGAAACTTCTTATGACTACTTGCTGCTGAGCCGCCATACGTACCAATGTTGCGTCTCACAACTCCTCGATGGTATCCAAATCGTTGACAAGCTCACTGCAGTTACGCTGCTCCGTCATTAAGCCATACCTGGCGGTTGGGACGTTCACTTCGGATGGTAGAACAGCTTCACATCCATAGACTAGCGAGAATGGCGTTTGTCCTGTCGCAGTGCGTGGTGTCGTGCGATTGGAAGGTAATGCCTCTGCCCACTTGCCTTTCTTGGCGGTGAGTCGTTTCTTCAGGGTATCAATGACGGTCTTGTTGCTAGACTCATCCTGTCCGTTGGCTTGTGTATACCTTGGCATTGACGTTAACAATGTTATGTTCCATTCGTCGCAAAAGTGTTTCGTCTTGTCGCTAATAAATTGCGACCCATTGTCGCATATTATTTCAGATGGGACACCAAACCCGCAAATTATGTTAGTATATATGAAAGAAATAACTTCTTTGTTGCGTACCTGTTGGAAAGAATCTGCTTCTATCAATTTAGAAAAGTAATCGGTTAGTGCCAACATAAAGACCTTCTGACTTGGAGCTAATTTACCAACTATATCCATGCCCCATTTCATGAAAGGCCATGGTGTTAAAGAAGGATGTAAAATCTGACAGGGTTTATGCGTCATACCTGCGTGTCGTTGATAACTGTCGCACTTGGTGACATACCTTATTGCGTCTTTCTTCATCATGGGCCAATCGTAACCCATACGCAACGCTCTGTTGGACAAGCTGCGTCCTCCTGAATAATTCCCACACGTTCCTTCATGTAGGTCTTTTAAGACTTTCCCCCACTGATCTTTTTCTAAGCAATGCAAGTAGGGGCCTGCGACATACTTTTTGAACAACACTCCTTGTATGATCACGTATTGTGACGCTTTGAATCGAATTCTGCACGCTTCTGACTTGTCTGCTGGAAGTACATTGTTAGTGAGATAATCATAAAATGGTTTTGTCCAACTGACACTTAACTCCTCATTGTCGAGGTCATTCATCCCTGCAATGTCTCCGTCATCACTTGCAACATCGTTACCAGCATTAGGGTCGCTGTCGTCGACTTATGTACGTTCCTCCGTCGTCGTAGGATTTGCTAGATGGATTATGGGGATGGAAGCGAATGAAATGTCCCTCAAGGAGGATCCAAGATTGGCTAACGCATCTGCCTGGGTATTATGGTCTCTTGGGATCTGCAAAATGTCAAATGGGTTAAACACTTTACTTTTTTGCTGAGCTAATTCTAGATACATAGCCATTTTGGAATCTTTCGCGACGACTTTAGCACAATACCTAGACCTGCACCACGAAAATTAGAGGATCTGTCATCAAATAATGTCCAGGGCTCATAGTCTACATGGTTAATTTATGCGACTTTGTCATTCGCTAGCTTCTCTAGCTCTAGGCTAAAGTCCGCCACAAAATCTGCCAATGCCTGCGATTTGATGGCTATTCTGGGGCGATATTGGATGTCGTATCCGCTGAGCGCTATCACCCACTTACTCATGCGTCCTGTTAACAGATTCGATGTCGTAAAACAGATTTGACAGGGTAGGTTGTTGAAGTAGGGTGAAAGTGAAGCCATCTTGTTGATAAACATGCAGCCATTCAGGGTCCTCTTGCGTTATGTGAGCTTTTGCATTATCTAGTTGGATGAAAATTATCTTTGGTCCATCATCATCTTGTGGCCATTTAGCTTTGATTGCTGGAATAATGTGTTCAATTATCATTTGCATTGTGACTCTCTGATACACAAATTCCACAATTTTTGAAACCATATATAGTCCCCTTTGGCCTATTCTTTGAAGACCTCTTAGCAGGTTCTTCACAAGTAAAAGGGAAAATCCCAATCTCACCATCAAAGGTGCACTCACCATCTTCATTGTACCTTGACCTACCAAGGACCAACCACAACTGTGAAGATTACCTTTGATATGAATTTGCTTGAAGATGCAGCCTATATTTGCCTCTTTCATTTTGTGCCAAGTACACTCTTTGTAATTTGTTTGATAAGTATAACCACTTTTCATCCAAATGTACAAAGTCATACATTGGGTAATACTTTCTCATTGTCAATGGGTTGTCTTCCATTAAAAAATTAAGTATCCACTCAAGTCTTGTCTTCTTGTTGGACTCCTTCAAACTTGGATGCATGGGATTTGTGCCTTCTTTGCCCTACTCTTTTTCTTCGGGCACATTTGGCATGGGTCTAGAACCTTGTTCAGAGATGTTTTTGCTGGTATTGATCCCGATTTGGATGTTCAAGTAGAATTTGGCGCATTCCAAAAAATTGGAGATCCTAATATGTCCCCTCTTTATCATCCTATGGATTGTGCTTTTGAAAACTTGCAGCAAGCTAAGTCTCTAATATAGGATCTTTGACCCATTGCCAAACTTGTGATGCTATCAACTTGTACTTGAATTACTTTTCTGCCACACGTGCATCCTGTTAACACACTATCTTTCAGCATTGTTTCTATGTATTTCTTTATTGAGTTCCAAATACCACTAACACAACTCACATATATGTTGAATCCTGTGGAAGCTGGTTTGATTGAGCCATATTGCAAATTCCCCTCCTTGGCTCTATTCATCAGAAACAACGACACTTTAAGCATGTTGTCATTGCTGAGCCTGTTCCGCTTATGATGACTAACATTACTGAGTCCTTGTGGTGCTGGTTGCTCTTGTGCCGTTGCATTCATGTTTGAATCAAATAGTTCAACATTGAGATCCAATGGGAAACCAACCAAATCTTCAAAGTCCCCATTATCATTAACAAGCACCATTTCTTTGTCCATGTATGGACACCAAGCTTCGTTCAAATTCCAGTCTGAAGCCATGAAAAGAACAAGCAATGAAGCAGTGGATGGTTAAAGGTGTTTAAGTTTTTTTTTTTGTTTCTCCCTGTTTTTTTTTGCCTTTCCAAATTGGTGGATGAAATGAGTAGAGAGTGTTGGTTATGTATTTATAGTATTTACAACATCAGTCTTCAGTTTGAAAATTTTAGAGGTAAATACGAACTTGTTTTTGGGTCAATGGAGTAATCCATGTACTCACAATTCTTGTATTCCTATTGGTTGCAGAAAAAATGAAGCAACATCATTGGCCAGTTTATGTTTTTTTTATTCGTGTACAGTGTTAACCAAATTTTAGCCCATAAATATGCTTTATTAAAGTGAACCAACTAAGAAAAAGAAGAAAGACTCAAAATTCTCAGCTGAACACACACATTAGTTATCTCCATTCCTCCCCTTTTTTTTATAAATAAATGCATTAATGCAAGGGTTATGTTATATGCAACCCTTAGGGTGACATATAAGATATAAATACACTACTTAAAATGAAAATAAATTGTGAATTTATGGAAAATTTTTGCATCAACCGATATAATAAATGATCAATTAATGCAGCTTATTTTCATTATTTTTAGCTTATTATATACAGCCCTTAAGACTGCATATAGCTTTTCCCTTAATACAATTGCAATTTACTCCCCAATGCAATAGTTCCATAACTATAGATTCTATTCATCTTAAAAATCGCGCAAAAACATAATTATGCATGATAATATGGGACGGAGGAAGTAATAAAAAATTGAAAATATCAAAGATGAAAGGTACATTTTGAAAATCATATAAAAAAAAACTATATTATGAGACAAAATAAAATAGTTATTTTAAATACTAATATACCTCGATTTCATTAAATAGCAGCACTTACATCGAATGCTTATATTCTCGACTCTCGTACACCCACTTTTTGACTTGTTTATGTGTTTCCCCTCCTCAGTCCTCAGTCCTCAGTCCTCGGTCCTCACACTCTCCAGTCCCACTCTTTTTAGTAGTTTCTCCTCTTCGTATAGAAACTAGGGTGACTGACACACACACAAGACACACTGCACCTCTTTTGGTACTCCAGTCTCCAACACACTAAAAAAACACAAACACAAACACAAAGCCAAGCACAGTAATGGATGAAAGGCCAGAAAGCGAGTTAATCTCCATTCCAGCAACACCAAGAACAACATCAACACCAGAAATACTAACTCCAACAGGTCAAAGATCCCCTAGGCCAACAATCACAGCCGTATCGGCGACGGCGAAAGAGTCGAAGTCCGCAGCGTGGACACCGACGTCGTTTATATCGCCGAGGTTTTTAAGCCCCATTGGTACGCCCATGAAAAGGGTACTTATTAATATGAAAGGTTACTTAGAAGAAGTTGGTCATTTGACTAAGCTTAACCCACAAGATGCTTGGCTTCCTATTACTGAGTCTCGTAATGGAAATGCTCATTACGCTGCGTTTCATAACCTTAATGCTGGTGTTGGTTTTCAAGCTCTTTTTCTTCCTGTTGCCTTCTCTTTTCTCGGATGGTAATTTCATTTTACTCTTTTTTTTTTTTTTTTTTGTCTTAAATTTAATTTTGATTGAAGTAGATTTTATTGCATTACAAGTTAAATAGTTAATTATTAGAGTTAAATTTTGACCATGCAATTATTATTTTGTATTTTCTTGATAATTTCTGGTAGCATATAATTTGTTTATTTATGCTTAAACTTTCTAATATGTGATCGGAGTAAGTTTTATTTTACCATGTAAATTAATCTCACCAGCTTCAAATTGATTTCTGAAAATGCCGCATGAATAAATTTAAAACTAAGAAAATTGATTCTTGTTGAAACCCGTCCACTTGTGAGTGTCCCACATTGGAGAAAGCAAAGAGAATAAACCACTTTATAAAATGAGAGAGTTACTCCTCCTGTCACCAATTAATTTTAGGATGGAACCTCCTAACTTGTAAGTGGGCTAAACTTCATTCAAAATTGTCCCAAGATAAGATCACAACATGGGAAGTAATCATCATTTTTTTAGTTTACTCATTTTACTTAGAAAAGAATTAATAATAAATTACAATAATATAAGAGAGAAAGTGAAATAATGGAGAGAGAAATTGGAAAGAAAAGTGAGAGAGAACCAAAAAGTGCTTTAAAATATCAAACAATAGATGACATAGATGAACAAAGTTGAGAAAATAAATAAGACATATTATCAAAAATTGAAAAAAAACAAACGTGTGTAGATTATTAAGTGTGTTAGACAAAGCTCTAACATGTGAAATCTTAACTTTTCTGCAACTCATACGGATGAGAGTTTTTTTTTTTGGGTGGGAGGGAGGGTAAATGATGAAAGTCTTTGTTACTAAACACGCTTGAGTATCCGACGCATGATAACGAGAATAAATATAATTAAAGTGGATGAGAAGTGGAAAACTTTTTGCTTTTTGGATGTTATTGATCTTAAGATTTATGTATAGAGCAAGAAAAAGGAACAATATGATTGGGTTTTATCAAAATTACTCTCCTTTTTTTTATTGCTATATTTTTTTTAATTATTATATTATTTAAACTTTTTTATTTTCGATGTAACATCATAAAATAATATTATTATATTTATTTTTGTTTTTTTCGCCCAAAAATAATACTTTTTTTTTAATTATTTTACATTAAATGAATTAAGAAATATACTCCACAAAATTTAAAAGTGTCATTACCTACATACAATAAGGGAGTTGTAAGTTGAGGTTTCCCTCGAAAAAGAAAAAATTAGCAAGGGAACATTCAGCTTTTACTTTCTGCATACCTCCCATGATTTTTTGACTTGCTGTTGCCAATTGTCGGTTACCAATAATGATTCTGTTTCAGTGTTGCCAAAGACAGGGGACCATTAGCTGCTTCCCATTTCTCATTTTGATCTGGTCAAATTCAAATGACTTTACCAAATTGACTGTATCTGTAATTTGTACCTATTTCCTCTGTTTTTTTCTTTGGAAATTTTGATCTATGATGCTTAGACATAGATTTGGGGAATTAGTGTCCTAGCCGAATAAATATCGGAGGATTCAACACTATTCGAAAATTTGGGTCTATACTCCGACACAGTCAAAACAGTGTCTTGACCATCTTATTGGATAAGATACAATACCATATTTTGATCACTCATTTGCTTATTTATATCTCTATTATATAGATCAAAGGAAGCTATAGTACGATGTTCCCTCTTTACAAGACTTACCAAAATGAAATGCATAAAAATGTGTAAAAAGAGGAAACTCACAATCGAAAATATAAACTAATGACTAAATCAAGTTTGAAACAATTATAAAAACAATGATTTACAATGATTCTTACTATTTAAAGTTAGAGTTGCACTAACAATTTCAAATAACATGCATAAATAAATCATACAAGAATTAAGAAATTTAGAGAATATTCATTTATTTTTACTTTTTGGGGCTCACAATCAGTTATTTTGATCACTCATTCCCATATTTTGATCACTCATTTGCTTATTTATATCTCTATTATATAGATCAAAGGAAGCTATGGTACGGTGTTCCCTCTTTACAAGACTTACCAAAATGAAATGCATAAAAATGTGTAAAAAGAGGAAACTCACAATCGAAAATATAAACTAATAACTAAATCAAGTTTGAAACAATTATAAAACAATGATTCTTACTATTCAAAGTCAGAGTTGCAGTAACAATTTCAAATAACATGCATAAACAAATCATACAGGAATTAAGAAACTTAGAGAATATTCATTTATTTTTACTTTTTGGGGCTCACAATCAGTTAAGATTATAAATAATTAAATAGATGAACATACATCATTAAATAATATCAATTTATAATTTTTTATTTTATTGAAGCACTACTCACCATAGTATGCCTAAAAATCGCATTTACCCAGTGAAATTAAATTGAACTACTACTCATAAATTACCCCCTATAATATATTTTTTTTAATAAATAAAAACATAATCTAAATAATAGTTTAAAATGAGAGTTGTTAAATTATCTACCAGATACAAGATAATGTATCCTACGTCGGTGCTATTACATTTAACCACTAGAACAATGCAAATAAGAAATCATAACGTTTATCAGTATTCACCATAGATATTACAGTCTTAAGTTAGTTTTGTAACACTTTTTGATGTTAATACTAATATTAATATACTATCGTCATCGCACGCATCGCGTGCATATAGTGCTAGTTGTTATTAATCAAGGGTATAAAATGGGTCATTTGAAAAACATCGGAGCTAGAAAATGAATGTGATAGGAGATAATGAATAATATTTTACTATTAATTTTTTTGGGATAAAGTAATATTTTACTTGAGTGTATGACATCAACTAACTTAGTTGATTAAAATGTTGAGAGGTGGTGCCCATGACCTCGGATCAAATTCCCTTTACATCATTCACCTTTATGGCTCTTTTTATATCAAAAAGTTTGAGAAATGATGTTTTTCTTTTGCCCCATTTTAATTGTCAAAAGATCCTTTTTTAGATGTCTCAAATTAGTTGTCACATTTCCATCAATAAACAAGATGTTCTACTAAACTCAATTTTTATTTAACAAAGGCAAAAACATGTCATGTTGCCAATTGTACTTCTCTCAACAATCAAATGACACATTAACAATAAAAACATGTGTTTTAAGACTCAAATTCATAACCTCTCATTTGATATAGAAGTGCACTAACAAACTACTTTAGAATCTCATGTTGGTCTTTGTAGGAAAAAAATTATTTGAAGACAAGATAATGTTTTATTTTTAAAATAATTGCATACAAATGTATATACTAATACATTAAGCTAATACTAATAATAACATGTCCTAGATTTCACTACTCTTATATTTAAAAGAAAAAAAAAAACTCTTTGCAATTTTTATAACCTCTGTAATTAACACGGCTAACACCATTTAATTATACCGGTTATATTCTTACACATTAACCTAAATTTTAAAAACAAGAATGTATCATATTCTTTGTAAGTAATTAGTTATATATTTATCATATGTATTTTCTTAAAGTCGAGAGTTATATCGATAAATAATTCATATTATAATTTACTGTCTATTTAGAAAAATTAAAAGGAACTAGAAGATCATATTATGAACATAATTCGATGCATATAACTCTTTTTTTCCACTTCTCTCAAATGTTTGAGATAAGACTATAAATTCACATTGGAAGATATCGGATAATTCCGTTATTATGAAGAGGAAATAAATTACTTGGGATGAAGGATAACAAGTCAATCTATGTTTAGCTTAGAGGAAAAGTGGTGTGAGTAGGGAGTTCTAGTCCCTGTCCAAAAAAGTTAAATTTTTTACCGTGGCCTTCTTAAGAAAAAGGCTATCACAATACTTTAATGTGCGCCAAGTATTTTTACATGTCAGCAATATGACTAGATATTATAGATAAAGTCGAAAAAAGCTTTTTTGACTTTTCAAAATTAGTTATAGATAATTTCTTAAATTGTACTCTATAACTTGTAACTTCTGAAATTAGTGTTTCTATATTAAATTTGTTATGATATACAAAAGTATATATTACTCCATTCGTCCCAAATTATTTGCTACATTTGCTTTATCACAAAGACCAAGGAGGGAGTGGGGACCATTGCCATAACAAGAATTAAAAAAAAGCAAATAGGTAAATTGTGGGACCTATGTACTATATATAGAAATATTTACAAAAACAAGGAGGGAGTGATGGCAAATTTGTAAATAAAGCGTGGGACCTATGTACTATATATGGAAATAGTTGCAAATGTAGCAAATAAATTGGGACACACCTAAATGGCAAAATGTAGCAAATAAATTGGGACAGAGGAAGTATAAATTTTGAAATAAACTTTATAAATAAGAAATTAGTTTACAATCCATGAAAAAATATTATAATTTGTTTCAACAATTTACAATTACAATTTATTTCAACAATGTTTTCCTCCATAGCCACCACTACTTCACCCACACCCCTCCCCACCCGATCCCACCCCCGGCCCACCCCCGCAGGTAGGCAGCCAGCACCCCGCCCCTCCCCAGCCTTTGTCTTTACCCACCCCATTCGTCCCTCCTTCCTTCTCCCCTGCCCCCCGTCGACCCTTCCCCCACTTCTTTCTTCATTGTTCATTGAAACCACCTAAAAATTTTTGTTCCAACATAACCGTCCCATTTTTTCTGTTCTACCATATTTTGGTTGGTGGAACCGGAAAATTTGGAAGTTTTCATGACAAAAGAGGAGAAATCCGATGGTGGTGCCTAAATTAAGAACGAAAATTGTGGAGACATGGGGAGGAGAGAAGAGAGGGTGCACATCCCCCCCACCCCTTTGTTCAATTGATTTTCTTCCTCTCTCTCCATGCTCTTAGATTTTGAAAAACAAATCAATTTAAAATTTTACAAAATGTAATTTAGAAAATAATCCATAATTTGCTTTAAATACATATATGCATATTAGGAGTATAGAGTATGTTAGTATATCTATAGTAATTAGCCATAAATGTCATATGCTGACATGGACAAATTGGTGGGTCACATTAATTTCTCAATTTAGCCTTTTTTTCTTTAAAAATGCTACCATAAAAACATGGAAAATTCCACTTTGTACCACAGTAGTTTGGTGTTATTCTATATTGTAACATTATATTAAACAAAACATTAGTTTAGGGGTTAAATAGGGTTAGGGGTTTGTCTAATTTCGCGTAATTAAGGTTTTGGGAGCATTGCTTCAATTACTTGTCTCTTTCCTTCCGCTTTCTTCAAGTTAGCTTATGCTATTTCAAGAGTTTGTTGAGCTTCTTTGTGGATCATTGTCATTACCTTGTCAGCCTCATTTACTAAAATAGTGATCTCATTATTGCCTATTCTAGCAAATCCGCCCATCAGAGTCATTCTCGACCATTCGTCGTTAAGTGCGTATTCTTAAAATCCCTATATCTACCGTTGTGGCAATCGGGGCATGATTTGGTAATACGCCAAATTGGCCACTATTAGTTGATAAAATGATTTCTTTTACTTTTGAATTCCAAACACTTCGATTAGGAGTTAGTACACAAAGATTTAAGATCATTTCTTTAATTTTCTCTCCATTTCTAAGTTCATAGATTTCGCGGTAACTTCATCGATGTTACCTACCGAATAAAAGGCCTGTTTCGGAAGACCATCTAATTATCCGGAAAAGATCAATTGAAACCCTCTGATTGATTGTGCTAGACCAACATATTTTCCTGGAGAGCCTCTAAATACTTCTGCTACGAAAAAATGAGTAATAAGAAACGCTCAATTTTTCATGCTCTTGCTACAGTTAAGGTCCAATTTCGTAAAAAAAAAAACAAGTAGGCATTTTCTGACACGTAAAATGAGATTCTAGTCGTTTTTCTCAACTATTCTCGATGTACAAGGCACGTAAATGGGGCAAAGTACTAATTCTATTTAACCCAATACTATTGTTTTATTTAACGGGATGTTATTGTATTGAATAAGTCCAAACTACCGTGATACCATATGAAATCCAAAAAAAATTTGGGTACCAAATGGAAAAGCCCAAAGTACAATAGTTCAATAGTACAAAGTAACATTTCCCTACAAACATTCAAAAAAAAAAAGCAATGTGCATAATGGCAAAAAAAAAAGTATTGTATTATACTATTATGTGAGAGATGGCAACCAAGGATGTCTTGGCCTAATGGTTAAGATTGAGGTGTTGTTAATGATAGGTCACAGGTTCGAATCCTCCCTCCCCTTCTTTCTACTTTGTAAATATAAGGGTTATATTGTATCGTTGAGTAAAAAACAATGATGGTTTTCGCCCTTTTCCTTTATCTTCCTTCCCTCTTTTCCTTCTTCCTTTCTGTACAATTTGGCGAGAGCTTTAAGACATTTTAACTCCCGAGATTACTCTGTCAATACGAAAATCGTAATAAAAATGACGCTCCTTTGTGAGTTGGGTTTTTGTGGAGGTTCGTAACGTGTGTTTGTCCTTTAAAGCTACGTGAATCACTAAGGGCCAAGCAGACTACAATATAACTGAACTTGCTGTCATAGCAGTTGCAGATGAGTATCACTTGTTGAGGAGGTGAATATCAGATTCTATGCCATTATAGTCTGAATGTAACGATTATTTGCATGTGATATTATTAGAATCTTAGATTTTTTGTCCACTAACACCATTCCAAATTTCCAACAACAGAGGACTTAGTTTCCATCACGGAAATAACCTATGTAAATTTGCATTGCATGATATCATGCATGTGAAACTGCAAAAACCGACGACTGGCAAAAGCTTTTTACTGTTTGATGTGCTTCTAAACGCAAAATTTTGATGGGCTCCAGATCCTTCTGGATCACATACCACGCAAACTTAGTTTTATTATTGTCAGTAACAATGTGCGATAATAGGGTTTTGGTTGAAGGATAATACTATTGTCATCTGCTTGAAAAGTAGAAAGCAAAACTTGATTCTCATCCTTTTTGCTTCAATGCTTCATCTCAATGTATTATTGCAGGGGTTGGGGTATATTTTCGTTGACCATAGCCTACTTTTGGCAACTTTATACGCTTTGGGTTTTAGTTCAGCTACATGAAGCTGTGCCCGGGAAAAGATACAACAGATATGTAGAGCTGGCACAGGCTGCTTTTGGTACGTCATCATACCTTTTGTGAAATCATCTCATGTTACAATAACCAGCATACCGCTCGTGCTCATGGATGTGACAGGTCTTACACCGGTGTAAACACCTCATCGTGAAAAAGGAAAATAATTTCTGTTCGAAATCAATTTGATACTGCTATTCTTCTGAACTAATTTTCCAAACTCTTCTTTGCTGTATAGGGGAAAAATTGGGTATATGGCTTGCACTCTTTCCAACCGTTTACTTGTCTGCTGGAACCGCAACTGCTTTAATACTTATTGGAGGAGAGACCATGAAACTGTTCTTCCAGATTGTTTGTGGACCACTTTGCTCTTCAAACCCTTTAACTACTGTTGAATGGTACCTGGTTTTCACATCCTTATGCATTGTTCTATCTCAACTTCCGAATCTTAATTCAATAGCAGGACTCTCACTTGTTGGAGCAGTCACAGCCATCACTTACTCCACTATGTTTTGGGTGCTGTCTGTGAGTCAAGAAAGACCACCACAAATCTCTTATGAGCCGATCTCACTTCCATCTGCAACAGCTTCTTTGTTTTCAGCTCTGAATGCTCTTGGAATAGTAGCGTTTGCATTTAGGGGCCACAATTTGGTCTTGGAGATCCAGGTATGGTATTTCACAGCTTTAAAACTGATAGTAATTCTCATAATTCAGATTCTTGTCTTCTTGACAAACAGACATTTAAAAATTGAGAAAATAGGGACCATATTAAGACTACATAAAACACGTGAGATCCCTTTTGGAAAAGAAAAAAAAAAACATGTGAGATCATGGGTAACTAGGACAAGTTGTGCACTCCTTTGAATAGATTCTACCTTATAATTCTGAACTCGAGACACTTGTTGCTAGCAAAGAAAAAATGGATTTTAGCTTTGTTTTGGTGTTTGTTGTACATTTTACCTCATTGACTTTGCTGTTTCAGGCTACTATGCCATCAACTTTTAAGCATCCAGCTCATGTACCAATGTGGAAGGGAGCTAAAGTTGCATATTTTTTCATTGCTATGTGCCTCTTTCCCATGGCAATTGGAGGATATTGGGCTTACGGAAACCTTGTAAGTGTATTGGATCCTATATGTCTGACAACTCTTTGTATCAATGATGGTTAATTGGTTATTCAAATCTCACAAAGCATATGTGGCTATGTGTCTTAATGGAAAACAACCATGTTCACTATGATGGATTTGAAATGGTCAATGAATGCAGCCTGAACATCTAAAATAGTAATTTTCTTCAATGCAATGCAAAATATTACTCCCTCTGTGTTTTCTTTTTACTACCTACCACATTGACTGTCACGTTTGTTAACGCAAAACTGTGAACATCAATATATGTAACAATCGCTATATAAATTATGAAACCTTTATATGTTGAAAATATATTCATATACACTAAAACAAGTCTAACAACAGTACATATTAACATTTGCTTTTATATACTACTGTAAATTAGTAAAAGATATGTTCAAATAGGGGTACATGAATTGTATGACATAAAGCTTTCAATCGCTTTACAAAGTTGGATCTTCATTTGTGTGATTAATCTTGTCAGAGATGCTGATGAAAACAACATTAGCATGAACCAAATTATGATTTGAATGCACTTCTTGCAGATGCCTTCTGGAGGGATGCTAACTGCTATATATGCATTCCATAGTCACAACATTGCCAGAGGACTACTTGCAATGGCTTTCCTTTTGGTCGTATTCAACTGCTTGAGCAGCTTCCAAATATACTCGATGCCTGTTTTCGACAGTTTCGAAGCCAGCTATACGAGCAGGACTAATCGCCCATGCTCAGTATGGGTTAGGTCCAGTTTTAGAGTTTTCTACGGATTCATCTCTCTGCTGATAGGTGTGGCACTCCCATTTCTATCAAGCCTTGCAGGTTTGCTGGGAGGGCTCACTCTCCCCGTCACATTTGCTTATCCTTGCTTCATGTGGGTGCTCCTTAAGCAGCCTCCAAAACACAGTTGCAGTTGGTATTTCAACTGGATATTAGGATGGATGGGAATTGCTTTCAGCCTGGCGTTCTCAATGGGAGGAATTTGGAGTATTATTACTAATGGGCTCAAGTTGAAGTTCTTCAAGCCAAGTTAAGTGCAGGCTGGAGTCTGGACTTACAGCTGCCTTATATATGATTAATATGAATGTGAACCACGATGAAGAGATGAGGACACAGAGAATGTGTTTTAGTTCCTGATATAATGTGTGATATGTAAATTTTGAGGATGTTATCAGTTTAATTTATTTCTAGTAAGGGTTTTTCTTTAATTTTGTCTTTTGTCTTTCTTTATTTTCTATGCTTTCCTTTCTTTTTGTTTTTCTACAGTACACCCCATAATTGCGAAAACTACTAGCATTATTGTAAAGCCCTTACGTCTTACCAGGTAACATTTGGTCCAACTGCAAGGTTTGTTCTTTATAATTTTAAGATTATTGGATGAAATCACTATTAGGGGCTCTTCTGGGTGGAAATTTTTTTATAGCTTCCCCCCATTGAGCCTCAGCTATAATTGGAGTAGTTTTCAAAGCAGTGGTCCTGTTGTCGCCAGAACCCCATGGTAATCATGGTAACAAAAATCAATATTTTTTTTCTACTCACTAAATAAGGTTTATTTTATCTTAAAGAGAAGGAAAGTCTCTTTCTGGCTACGCTAGAGTTAGACTGTTAGGCTCCATTTGGTAGGGCGTAAAACATTTTCAGTGTAAAATGATTTTCATGGAAAACAATTTACAATGAAAAACACAATTCCAAAATTAGTTTTCCGTTGTTTGGTTCGATGTAAGAAAAATGATGAAATGAAAGGAAAATGAAAGGAAAAGTAAAGAGGTAATGAGAGGAGTGTACAAGAGAGATAAGGAAAATAGTTTTCCCTTCATTTTGAAAGGAAAGTGGTTTTCCATCATTGGGAGAGTAATTTTACCCCAAGGGAAAATGGTTTTACACTCTTTTGCCAACCAAACAATGTAAAACTGAAAATAGAGGAAAACTGTTTTCCGGAAAAACGTTTTACGCCCTACCAAACGGAGCCTTAGAGTAAAACGTCTTGGTGCTCCATTCATTGAACTCGATTTTTTGAGCGCGTTAATCCCTCCTGGGATTGTAATCAGCCATAATGCCTGATGAAATTGCTTTTGAAATGTCGAACTTGAAGATAACTGTAGAGGAGGACTGCATAATTGTGTTTGATGATATCCCATCATACGAAAACAATATCGATTTTTCTTTTGACTTTGAATGGGAAAGTAGTGACCGTAAGAACCTACTCCCTCTGTTTTTTTTATCATTCCTACTTTTTTGTGCGCGTCTTCCAATGCACGTTTTAAAACTTAAATATCTTTCATTATATATTAGTAAAAATTATAACGATTGAATATTAATAAAGTACTAATTGAGACGAATCAAACAAGACCCCACATGACTATGTTTTTTCTTATAAATTGAGAACATTTGAGAAGATTCTCTCTATGCATGAATAGTGTCAAGATTCCAAGTGAGAAAGATAAAAAAAACAGAGGGAGTATAATTTTGAAGCAATAAAGAGAACAATGAACCAGATACGGTTCATATCCAAAGGAGCACTGTTTTGTGCTATTGAAAATGGCTTATTCGTGGTCCAGTTTGGGAATAAGCGAGATAAAGAAAAAGTTCTTGCAGGGAGGCCATGGACATTTGACCAAATCTTGGTAAGGTTACAAGAGATGGAAGATGACGTTCAACCCTCGAACATTGTCTTGAATAAATGCCCTTTCTGAATTCGTTTATACAACGTACCAATGGGTAGTCGATCAGAAGCACACATTCAAATGATAGAAGGGAGTTCTATTGAGGTTCTTGATCTTGATTGGAATAAAATAGCGTGGGGTAAGTCTGCTCGTCTTAAGAGTGATTCTGGACCTCACTAAACCTCTTCGCCTAGTCCAATGTATAGCCTTAAAGAATGGCAGTACTGCTTTAGTATAAATAAAATACGAAAGATTGCCAACCTTTTGCTACACTTGTGGTGTGATAGGCCACATTAAACGAGATTGTTTAGTGGAGTGTAATGGTGATAAGGAGGAGGAGAAACAATGGGGTTCTTGGCTTAGGGCATCCCCGTGAAAAGGTAGACATAGAATAGAAGATGAAACGAGGACCTTTTTGCGTGGAGCTCGATGCTTAGAGTATGGCACATAGCGAAGAAGGGTTCGAAGAGGCTACTGCAGCCTTGTGGGGACGGGAAGGTGACTGCTAGTGTGATGAACACTTCGATGGTGGATGCAGTGAGTGAACAACATGCCACGCCTACTGCTGCCATGGTGGAGAAATCTTTAATGTGTCCCAGTCACATTGGTACCCCAGGCGATACTATAACACACTCTTTTCTTTTTCATGCTAGTTCGGGTGGTGTTGCCACCAAATTCAAGAAATATAAAAGTAAATCTCGCCCTTCAAAACATGTTGCTAGTAATATGATTGTGGAACCTAGTAGTTGTGAATAATGCTGCTGCTGGGGAAAAAACGAAAATTACCTGATAATATGTTGGTGGATGGTGGGATGGTACTTGATGAATTAGGAGCAATGAAAGTTTAATTGGATGTGGTGGAGTTCGAAACCAATTTAGTAGCGGAGGTTGTTCAACAACCCACGAACAACAATGATATGCCTTAGATGGAATTGTCGGGGGTTGGGGAGTCCTCGGGCGGATAATGCTCTAAAGGGTGTTGTTCGTATTGAAAATCCCCACTTTTTTTTTCTTTCGGAAACAAAGTTGAAGGGTTTGTTCGGGTGAAGGAAGATATAAAAAGGGGGATTGGCAATGTTTTGGAAGAATGATATGGACCTCACTCTTCTCTCTCAATTTGCAAATCACATGGATTTTCATGTAAAGGAAAGTAATGGAGAACTTTGGAGATTAACAGATATGTATGGCTTTCCTGAGGAGGAGAACAAAAAGGAAACGTGGGAACTTATGATGTTGCTGAACAGTAGACTCTCTCTGTTGTATTCCATGTTTTCGGAAAATATAAAACACCAAAAATATTGTCATATTTATTTTATATATCTTAAAGGGAAAAGATTTTATAAATCTAAGTCAAGATATTACTTTTGTTCCCTTGGAATTATGAGGTATATTCAATGTTCTATTAACTTAGAATCTTTTTAGTAAAAATTCTTATTTATTAGATATTGTTGTTGTTTTTTTGTAAAATGCAGTTAAAACGTGTGTAGGAATATACCGGTCCTTAATGCTTTAGTTGGCTGAAATGGCGCGCAAAAGGATGATCTTCCTATAAGTTTTCCAATTTCATAACTAACCGGCCAAGAACAAAACAACTATCGGCTCGATTCTCTCTCCACTAACAAATAGTGGGAGCTACCATTACCGTTAATATACTTGTGGATTATGCGCAACCAATTTAGGGCCATAACTCACACGATCTTACATGCATTCATTTAGGAGATCATGGAGGAGTAAGATTCAGGAAGAAAACGGTCGACTTCAACAACTATAAAAGAAGAAGATTTGTAGAAGAAAAGATATAACTTTCTCGCTCTTAAAGTCAATTATTACTTAGAAAGTATTTTCTCTATTTTTTCTTCTTCACTATTCCTTGTAATATTCTAAGTGGTTGTGTAATACCCCTATTTTAAAGTGTATTTTATTAAGTGCTAAGTATGATTACTAGCCTTATTATATAATAATATTTCTCGAGTTTATTTAAAAGAAATTGAGTTTGACTATGCAATTAGTGAATAACTAATATTCTTTATTTAGTTAATCGTATGGTAATATTTTAGTGGAATTACTTTTAATGTAAACTCTTAATAGTAGTATACAACTTATATTTTGAAAAGGAAAATAGATGTTTTCTTTTAGATATATATATATATTATGTAAGGAGAGAAGTTTAAGATAATTTGGCCCAATTAGGAAGCAAAGTCGGGTTTCCATCCTTTAATATTGTCGGTTTGTTTTTGGAAGAGAACCCACATATTTCCCCTTCATTGTCGGTCAAATAAGTAACCAAATACCCCCCTTGTTATTTTGGCGGTTTAATGAAACTAAAACTAATTCCTATAGATTTCTCTTCTTCCATGTCTTCTGTTCTTTCTAAACCCCAAAACTGAAAAAACCCAAAATCGTGAAACCCCGCGAACCGCACCGCGTCGGCTTTTTAGCTCGCCGGAGACTAGCGCTGCATCGCAGCCTGTTCATCTCTCTCTCGTGTTGGTGTTGTTGTTCATATTCATTGTTGCCTTATTTCTCTCTCATGTCCTGCGACCACCGCGGCTGGTGTCGCTGCTGTGGTTGTTTTGCTGCGCTGTTTTGTGCGTGGAGTTGTCGGTGTCACGTACCAAAGCTTCGAGACCCTCTCTCCTCTATTAATTGTTCTTCGCTGCTCACAAAGAGCATGGTATAATATCCTTTATCTTAATCTTCTTGTTTGTGGTAAGTTGAATTCATGGTTTAATTTCAGTTTTTCTCAAGTTTATAAGTTAGGGTTTTTAGATTGAATTGAATTGGGGTTTCTGATTTTCAGAGTTTGGGTGTGGAATTTATTGAGTTGAATGTTATTCATGAGTTTAATAGTTAGTTTAGAATAGTAGGAAGCTTGTTAATGTTCAAGTGAAGTGAATATAGTGTGTAAGTGAATATAGTGTGCTGTAATTTAGAAATCAAGGTCAGTTTGTAATTCATGTTTTTCAACAGTTTTCGGGCGTTTTTCGCAAAAATACTATTTCACAAAAGTTGTTCATATCGGAATTCTACTCAATTTAGGCTCAAGAAACGCTTGATTCGGAGTTCGAAGGAGTAAGTTATGCTCATATTAAGTTTCTGCTCAAATTTCATATTTTATATAGTTGATTTAAAAACTCTACTTTTCATATAATTGCTTCATAATGAACTTTTGAGTTACCATATGAACATATGATTCTTTAATGTTGTTTTTATATAAAGTAAGATGATTTTGATTAACTTGGTAAGGGTTTTAGTTAGACGGTTTTAGTTAGATGTTAGAACATGAAAGTTATTTATATGATAAAAGAACATGATATGTTTGTTTGATGTTTTATGTGAATTTAGAAAAGGTTGATTGCTTTGTGAACTAAAGTTAGTTGTATCCAAGTCTTTTATTACTTACGAAGTACACATATTTATATTGTAGCTTTCGGTTTCACTCAAGAGTCGTTTAGACCGAGATATTTGTTTAACTGTGATTCGAAAAGGTAAGGTTTCATATTCAGAATTTTTATAGTTTATATTATAAGTCCAAAGAGGTACGATTTCTTACCTAAACGTTTTGTAAGGTTAAAAGGTAAGATTTCTTATTAAGACGTTTATAGTACGAGAAGAGTATTATAAAAGTTTTAAACTCATTTTGATTGAGCTTCGAGTAAAAGATAGGAGTTTAGTTTTAAAAGTATCTTTTATAGATTACAAAAAGAGTTTTAAAAGGGTTTTTATTAAATCTTTGTTGAGATTGGTTTGAATGGGAGGATGCTCCTCCAAAGATAGAAAGTTTAGTTTCCGAACCACAAATGAAGGAAAGATTATAGAAAGATATTTTGAATAGTTTTTTTTTTTATGTTTGCAAAGTTATTGGATTGCCTATGTGGTATCTCTAAGAATAGTTTTGTGTTTTCAAAGTTGTGGGGATTACCTTAAGTGGTATCTCAAGGAATTGGAACTTCGTCGGGTTCGTCTCGACTTTACAGATACAGAATAGTTGGGGGGGTACGTTGATCAGTACCTCGGACTTAGACCTTCTGCTGCGGTTTGGCCGTATGTAGGGTGTGCACACTAGGGGTCTTTGTCTATAGTTATCCGGAGGGCCTAGCTAGCCCAAAGGAAAAGAAAGTTCGTTCCATTCCCTAGGTTTATGATTCTTTCTTCGTGAAAGAAAAAGAAAAAGAAAGGATTTGATTTAAAGAAGGAAATAGAAAGGATTTGATTTAGAAATAGAAAAGAAAGAATTTGTTTTGGAAAAGAAAGAAAGAAATGATTTTATAAAGTTTGTTATTTTATTTATATGTTTTGAAAGAAAAATGATTTGTAGGATATGATTAATGTTATCCTACCTGCATATATGTTTGGCTTCTTAGTATGAAATCTTGCTCAGCCAGTTTGGCTGATACTACATGCCTGATATATGCAGGTACATGAAGGTAATGTATAATGAAGAAGGTTCGATGTTGGAAGTTTGTTGTATGCTTTATACTATTTGTATTGCGGCGAGGACGATCAACTTTGTAATATTATAGTTAATAGTTAATTTGCAATTGAATTAAAAAGGTTCGAGTTTGTAAAGTCTAGACCTGTTTGGGTTGCTGGATTTTGAGGATACAGGATTACGAATCGGACGCGAGTCCTAAATTAAGTTTTAGGCGGTCCGTATTACAAAGGGAACTCTGCCGAATTTTCTGTAGAATTTTAATAACATATCAAGTTGTTTTAAATATTTGAGGATCACTTAATATAGTTTATTAGAGGTTAGAGGTTTCAATATAGTGATTACCGTTTGAAAGTTTTAATAAATCAAGGTTTTTGAGGTCCACACTCGTGGTGAGTGTGATGGTAATGACCCGGATTAGGATTTTCGCTGTGTTTAGTTCCTAATTAGGTTGGTTGTAGATTCGGGTTGTTACAGGTTGGGTGATAGGAAATTCAGAGAATATCCTTGAAATAAAAAGATAAAAAGAACGAGAGAAAAGAGAAGACTCCTAGAGAAGTCAAAGTGAGTGTCATCACTTAAGGGGGATCTGATTGACTGGAAACAAGTTTCTAGAGGAACAGAGAAGGTCCTTGTTAGGTTGTAAAGAGAGATTCTTTTGGCCTGTCTCATTAACGAAAGTTGAGATTAAAATCCCTTAGGATTAAGGTTTTTCTTCCTATTGGGCTTAGAAAGTTTTCCTTGTAAACATTTGTGTGTCTTTTCTCTTAAGTGTTAAAGTTATTTCTATTCCGTTTTATAAATTCAAAAATTTCCCCTCAACTACAATTCACCCCCCCTTCTTGTTGTTGACATAGTGTTCATACTAGAACTATGAGTTGCTTCTTTGTCAAAGTCTTTATTATATTAATAAGTGGATTAATTAGATAATCATACGATAACCTTCTAATTATAACTAGGGTGGTTAAATGTGATTCTAAGATGTTGTTTTACTTAGATGGGAATTTACAATATAGTGTTCTCAAGAACTTAACGCATGAGTTTGTGAGAGGATTATATAATGTAATGGGTGTTGTCTTATATTGTTATGAGAAATGATTATTAGACAAGACTTTAAGAATTAATAAACTTAAGTAGTTTCCTCCCATAAAGTTAGAAATGGATTAACCAATTACTATTAATAATATGGAGACTATTGATGTTTATTACCAAATTATGGATTAAATTATTAAGGATGTGCTCAACAAAGGATTTCAGCTCAATGACTACAAAATGGAGTAATATAATAAGTTATATTGTTTACTTAGAATGACTAAGCTAAGTTAATACTTTTTATTACTTAAGTATAAGTTCGTGGATTACATTAATGTAGATCAATTATATATATATATATATATATATATATATATATTATATATATATATATATATATAATATATATATATATTAATATATATATATATATAATATATATAATATAATATAATATATATATATATGGCCGTGTAATCTAATGCCGTTGACTCGCTCTATATGACTATGCGTATTGGTTTAATTAATTATTATGTTAATTAGAACTCAGCTAATTAATGGTATAACTTGATCATATTTAATTACTTATAATCAAACTTTGATTGATGAAGCTTGAGTTGTGCGTTTTAAGTAAACTCTCGTTAATTAATTCTAACTGAGAGACCTTTTGTCATTGTTGTTGATGTTTAGTGAACATGATTATCTATTAGTTGTTGGGGCTTATAAGTTTCATGATTGGAGTAGGGATCGAAAAGCATATATGTATTGATTTGAAGTACTTAATTGTAAAAGTTATATGTTAAGTCATTACAGTTACCTACGGAGGAAATCTCTTTGTTTGATTAGTTATTCAAAGATAATTGCTAAGAATTATTTAAAATATTGAATGAGATCCAAGAATGATCTGCTTGTGATATGAATGATTGCCGAAAGTTATCTAAAGGGGAATGTAGTTTCGTCTAAGTCGACGGATGAGGTGACATGAACAGTAACCCCATGGACTGTGAACCATTGCTATGTGGGGCGATAATCGAGCGATATATCAGGTAATGTGAAACCTGTGGATGGCTGATTGAATCAGCAGAAAATTACTCCTGACTATTCGCGATTATTGTCTAAAAGTAAAGTGAATGGTTAGGTGACGACCCCCACTGTCGGAGTTTAAGCTTTGTCTCCTCCGCCGCATTCTCTTTTCCACTGGTTAAAAGAAAGTTATCTCAAATTATGAAAGTTCTTTCGATATTGGATTCCCGATAAGGAATCTTATCATGGTAAGTTGTTTCGATATTGGATTCCCGATAAGGAATTGTATCATGGTAAGTTGTTTCAATATTGGATTCCCGATAAGGAATCGTGTCATGGTAAATTGTTTCGGTATTGGATTCCCGATAAGGAATCATATAAGGTAAGTAATGAATGTTGATTCAGTATTTGAATATGAATATCAAGATTGGTTTCCTGATAAGGAAGCATATCATGGTAAGTTATACAGATGTTGGATTCCCGATAAAAATCGTATCTTATTGTTATTGGATTTCCGATAAGGAACCATTTCATGGAGTGTTGTCATGTTATTTAATTCCTGATAAGGAATTGGTTGTAAAGGTATAAGAAAATGATTAATATGGTATTTTGAGAATCTAAGCTGGATTTCTGATAAGAAATCGATTAAAGAAAATAAGTTATGTAACCTATATTAGAGTTGGTTAACTTAGATTCCTCATAACTAATTGTGATATGTTGAAAGCTAAGTAAATGAATATATATGATATATGTCGCTCCTTTTTTTTTGCTATTATATGAACGATGGTGTACTATGAAGTGAATTGAATAATCGTATTGCATGTATGTGTCTGACAAGACTAATGCTATACTTTGTTATGACTTGTGTGATTAATCTGAGCATGATGATTGTTGAGAGTCGTTTTCAAGTAAAAGCCAACAAAGCATGTGTTAATCACTTTACGGGTTTAGTACTCAGCTTTGCTGATGTGTGTATGTCGTTTTGTCATTTATGTGGCATGTCACTTGGTGGATGGTAGTTTCTTAAATATTTCAGGTTGAAGTCGTAAGTTACTTTTTGCAAGTTGAAGCTAATACAAGAGCTAGAGCAGTGTTATAGTTATTATCGAATTGAGCATGCTCGGTGTTGTAATAGTTTGCAATTAAATTAGTTATAACATAATTTTGTATTTAAGAATCGCTAACTAGTGCTCCTGATTCTCTGTTATTGTTACTCTGCGAAAGCATTGAGGTTGTTGAGTTTGGAGTATTTTATAAATTGAAATTGTAAAACAAGTTTAAGTTATTTCTCGCTTTAGAGTTGTCCTATTTGCAAAGGAAACTCTACTAAATTTTCTATAGAAATTTATTAGAACAAAGTTTTAGAATTAAGAACGTGTTGTAATAGTTAATTTGAATTGAATAGAGTTGGGAATTGAGTTACACATTCTCCAATGTAGTTCGGTGAGTGTGATGGCAATAGTCCAGGTTATCTCGACTAGAGTCTCTTTCGCTGTGCTTAATCCTAGGTAAGCTAGTTGAGAGAATTCGGGCTGTTATTATGACAAAGACGTATTTCATCACTCCGTGGGGAACTTTTTGCTATCAAGTCATGTATTTTGGTCTCAAGAATGCTGGAGCCACATATCAAAGGCCTGCAACCATTATCCTTCATCACCTCATCCACGACACTGTGAAGGTTTATGTAGATGACATGATTGTGAAAAGTGAAGATCGTGAGGGGCTTATTCCCGCACTAAGTTCATTATTTGAAAGAATCATGAAGTACAATCTAAGGCTAAATTCTTAGTAGTGTGTGTTTGGCGTCACTTTCAGGAAATTGTTGGGATTCATTGTCAGTCACGATGGCATTAAAGTGGACTCTTAAAAGGTGAAGGTCATTCAAGAATTGGCTCCTCCAAAAACAAATGAAGAGATAAGAGGATTTCTCGGCATAATTCAATGTATCAATAGATTAATCTCACAACTCACTATGAGATGTGAACATATATTTAAGCTGCTCGGAAAAGGGGCATCCCATGAGTGGAGTGGGGAATGTCGGGAAGATTTCGATTCCATGAAAGAGTATCTTTCAAATCCACCTATACTAATGCCACCTAGACTGGGAGAACCTCTGATCTTGTACCTCACTATCACATAAACAACTATGGGATCTCTCTTAGCCCAAGATCAAGAGGAAACAAAGAAAGTTGTCATATACTATCTCAACAAGAAATTCTTGTAGTATGAGAGCATTTATCTCTTTGGTCAATGCCACAAAGAAGTTGATGTTTCACCTTTAAGCTCATTTCACCTATCTGATCTAAAGACTTGATCTAATCAAGTATCCGTTTGAAAAACCCATTCTTTGTTAAACATTGGCAAGATAATATGCTATGCTTTCTGAATTTGATATTCAATGTGTCATGTAATATATATTTTTAAGCATTTTTAAATAAAGTAATTATGTTTATTAGTTAAACTAAGCATTAATACTAATGAATAATTACTTGAGAAACTTGATTTAACTACAAGTAGGTTAGTGTGTGTATTGAATAAATGATTAAAGCTTAAAAGAGAAAAAGAACAAAACAAAATAAAAACAAATCTCCTATTTCTCTTCCTTCCTTCATGGCTTATGCGGGAAGAGCCAAATTTTTACTTTGTTTTCAACTCCTCAAACAAAATGACCCATAAAGAAATAGGCAAATTCAAAAAAAAAAAAAAAAAAGGCAAATTCAGTGAAGATGAAACCCCAATGCCCTATTTTGGCCAAAATTGATCTTCTCTCTCTCGCATCTCACTTTCCTTCTGTCAGTGCTCCTTCGCCTTTTCGGCACCGCCATTATTGCTGGTTGCATCCATTGTCTCGCGTTTGATTCAACTTTTCAAGTTTCTTTCTCCTCTGCTCTAGTCCTTTCATCATTGTGTCTCATCGAAGCCTTACAGTGTTGTTGATTACGTCGTGCATTGGTGTGCGGCTTTGATGTTGTTGGTTGTTCTGTTGGCGCTGTTGTCTGCCTATGTCGCTGCTCCTAGCATCTCTTTGGTGCCCTAGCGCGGTCGATGTTGTTGGTTTTGCGCTCCTTCATAACTCTCTCTCGTTTCCTCTTCTATGAGAGGTCTTGATTTCTCATTGCTCCTAACTTCAGTACTTTTGTTTTAGTAAAGGTAAACTTTTCTCTTCCTTGTAATTTATGAAATTCTTTGGTGAATTGGATGGGTAAATGGAATTGCTATAGAAAAATGTTATATTTGATTTCTTTGTTGATTGTCGATGCTCATTTTCATATATATTCAATACATTGATAAAAAAATATAAGCTAAATTATCTTCACACCTTCAGTACAAAGGGAAGAACTAAGTTTGAATTTTCTTTGACAAAGTATTTCATAATTTTCTTTTGATTTTCTTGTTGTCATCACTCATTTTGTACAACTCCTCATATATTTGTTTAGGATGCATTTTTAATATAATAGCAATAATCAAATCAGATAGAGGGATGATGAATTATGAGGGTCTATCTTATTTAAATTGGAGATGGGATTCGATGGTATACCCATTTTGGTTTAATATAATGAAAAGTGGGCTGATTGATGCAAGTTAATGTTGTTCAAGGATTAGTTATTTAGATATTTATCTCAAATCACAAAGGTCGAAGAATTGGTATTTATGTTAAGAGTGAAATGAGTAATATAAACTTTGGCCCGTTCTCTCGCAATAGTACAAACTTTTGATTATTTTTTAATAATACAAACTTTAGGCCCAAATTCCTCCAGTAGTCATGACCGGTTCCTAACTTGTTGGTGCAGGTAAAATGCATACGTGGCACTCCCTAGGACATGTGTTGCTTGCTTATTGGTTGATTTTTTAAATTTGAAAAACAAAAAAATATATATTTTTTTCTTTCGCTCTCAGCCACCCCAGCCGACCCTTCTCTCTTCGTCCCCCTAGCACCACCACAGAATCCCCTCCCCCATCCCGAAACGGAGTCCCTGGCACCACATACGTCACCCCATTTTCTCCAACCCTAATATCTCTTTCTCCACCCAACACACATTTCGTTTTTCCGGGTAATTTCGCGTGTTTCACAACCCTTCGAAACGTCAGGTGAGTGGAATTACTCAATTTAGGGCAGATTCGAAGCGACGGAGATGGTGGAGGTGGTCTTCAATTTGTTGTTGAGTTCGGCGATTTCGCTCGAATTTCTCGTCGTTTGTGTTGTTCCAACACGAAAATCAGACTTCTGTTGTTGTTGTAGAGGTGGTTATGGTGGTTGTTGAAATTGGCGTGGAAATTGGAAATGGGATGTGACTTCACTGGTTTATAGGAGAGAGAGGGAGAAAGAGGGGTTTACACTTTTACAATGGAGGAGAGAGAGGGGGGTGTGACTTCACTGGTTTGCGGTCCTTACGGAGTGGATTTGCGATGGCTGTAAGTTGGGTGGAATGAGTTTTGGGTGGTTATGGTGGGGTTTTGGATCTTGGCTTATGGTGGTGAGAGGGTGGTTATGGGGTGGGTTTGCGGTGGATGCAAGTTGGGTCAGAGCGGTTTGTGGTTGTGGGTTGGGGTTCTAGGGAGATTTTTTGGTGGTGGGATGGTGGCGGGATGTTGGTTGGGTGGTGGCAGTGACTTTGGTTCGGTTTGGGGGGGAGGTTTAAGGCTGGGAGGGTGGTTTCCTGGTGGGGGAGGGGGTGGGAGGTGGGAGGTGGGGCAAAGCATGGGTGGTTCCAATTTGTGGGGGAGGGGGTGGTGAGGGTGGTTTCATGCGTTGGGGGTGGGGGTGGAGGTGGGGTTTCAGATTTTCAGTCGGCTGGCTAGAGGGGAAGAGGAAGAAATTTTGGAGTTTTTTAAAAAAATTACCTGTTTTAGAGGTTAACGGTCAACTTGACCTACTGGAGGAATTTCGATGTAAAGTTTGTATTATTTAAAAATAATCAAAAGTTTGTATTATTGATAGAGAATGACCAAAAGTTTGTATTATTCTTGTTAAAAAATCCTTGATTATATTTTTATTCTTATTGAGGTGGTGGATCATGAGTATTAATTTATGGACCTGAAAGAGGCTTGGAGGCTCAGAAGAAGTTGTATTGTCGGAATTAAGTTACATTTAAGGTAGCCTTTATGTTCAGCAAAATATATTTAAAATCCCCTTGCGTGAGTCATAATTTTAATATTGTATATCGTTTATGGTCATGATTATAGATGCATCTATCTAAGTTAGTTGTGAAGTGTTATTGAATGAGTATGAAAGAATGCTTTTGTTTTGTCATTGCAATTGTTCGAAAATGTTAATGTTTATGTATATGGTTTGAGATATGTTAAAATGGATTTCGTATTTAGATTAGTTGGCCTAGCTTATGAACTGAGTTGAATAGCAAGGTACATGTAGAGGGCAATGATTCGGATACAAGTTTAGTTAAGATCAGAGTAGGTTGAATATTGTGCTATGTTATATTATGTTAATTTTCTGCCTGTACTTGCCAGCGATTTGTGTCAAGTGATTGAGCTATGCCAGCAATATATTTAAATGGATTAATTATTTTCCTAACAATTACCAAGTTTTTTATTATATGGAAAACATTTTCGAACTAAAATCGTTTTGACGGGTTGAAGTGAAGTTACTAAGCTTTGCGCTCATTTTAGTTTTGTATTTGTTTTGTCTTATCTTCTGTAATTGCAGGTTCGTGTTGGAAGCTCAAACTGGATCAAAGCGAGAATTTGGTTGTTCAGTAGTAAATAGATTAGTGATTCATAATATGATATTGTTAATATTCAAGTGCTTATTTAAGAATAAAGTCTTCTATTGTTTTGGAGAATCGAGTATTGTGTTATAATCAAATATTGATTTTGAAGTTGTTTTTTGTGGGCCCTCTTTTGAAGTTGTTTTTTGTGGGCCCTAGCCCACAGGACCAAGATCGTGTAAAAGGTTATGTTTCCGCTACGAGACAATATAATTTGAGGTTTATCTAGTGTTAATTGGGATTAGTGTCTGTCAAGTGTGATTAACTACTAGCTCGGAAGTGCGAGCTGTCACAGGTGATATCAGAGCAACCCTGCGACCATGTTACAGGCGGTATCAGAGCAACTCTTTTTATAACTAGTTTTACTAAACCCACTTTCTGAAACGTTTTAAAATAACTTTTTGATAGCCATGTTTGAAATATCTTTTAAAAATAGTTTTATGAAATCTCAATTTTATGAAACTCCTTTTCGAGCCTACTTTAATTAATATAATCAATTAATTATATTGATTAGTTTTATTAATAAAAATATTTTTTATAAAAATAATCTTTTTCCAAAGTGTTTTTAAATATTTTTTTATCTAACTATTTTCTAAAATCTTTTATGATAAAAATCTTTTAGAGACCTACTAACATTTTGAAACCTATTACAATACAACTACCTAAACCTACCTACACTATATATTACAACCATCTCACAAAAGAATTCAACTACATGGACTCACCTCTGATAACACACGTCATTAACAAAAATTTACAGCACAATAACAACAAATAACTCTCACACTCAAACAATACACGACACTCGTCTCCACCCTTTACATCTCTCTCATTCGACCCATCCTTCACCTAATCATTTTCTCACAATCCATCATCAATCACTCTTCATCCCTCGTCACTCCATATAACCCCTCACTAATTCTCCCCACATAAATCCACTACTATTGCGAAAATTCGTCCAACAGCACTAATACCCATCGCCACCTCACCATAACTATAGCACCCATATTAATCATCCTTAATCATTATTCATCATCATACACCGCATCATCATCGGCACAAAATACCAAATCTTACAAAAGTCAACCACATCTGCACTAATCTCATGCACCTTATTACATATTATGAAACTAATTTACAAAAGAAACTATTTTTCAAGACTCGAACATTGAATTTTCCAAGATCCGTACAAATAAACGACCTCGGACGGTAGTATAATTTCTGAGGGTAAACTAAATTACTAACATTATATTATTACTTCATATATTTCTATTATTTTCTTTAAGTTACTAACATCCTATTCATGATGTAGGTTATTAATATATGGGAAATTCTACATGGTGGCCTCCTACTTTAGGTTTTTCTACTTGGTGGCGGGCCACAAAAAAATTTATACTAGGTGACCTCCTACTTTGAGTAATTATACTTAGTGACCTTAATTCACTTAAAACCTAGACAACCCATTATTTAGAATAAGCCTCCGTCTCTAGTTAATTACAATCTTAATAAAACCCTCTCGTTCTCCATTAAAACTCCAACCTTCCTTTCTTTATCACCTTCTCTTATCTTTTCCTGTTCTACCTCTCACTCTTAGGATTCCATGTTCAAGTCTAACAACAAGGCAAAATGGCAAAAACAATAGCAGACATGCATGGAGAATAAACTCTTCTTATCGGTAATGAAAATTGTAGAATTAGTACAGAGTATTCAACAACTTTACTTTTCATTCGAACTTAATCTCAATCATCCATATCAAATAAATTAAATTCAATCTTTATCCATAACAATAATTTTTAATCTTTTACCTCATCCTCTTATTTTCGAAATCCTTGTCCCACCCTACCAAATGACTAGCAGCCCTGCAAACAAGGAAGTGTATGTATAATAGCATTGATACAACTATTTACTTCCTTTGGATTAACAGCGAATTTTCATCATTAGAAAAAACACAAATTACAGACACTAATTTTTTGCCCTTTTTTCTCATTTTCATCATTAAATTACAAGAAAAAAACTACAAATTACAAAGATGATGAAGCTAGAACTTTCATCCTAATCTACATCAAATAAAAAAAAGAAAATCAGCAACTCTTTACGCAAAGTCTAGAATGGGAGTTTTAATGGAGAATGAGAGGGTTTTTAGTAAAAGTATAATTAAGTTGATAGGTAGTTTAGTAAAATTACTTTAAATGATAGATTAGGTAAGTTTTAAATGAATTAAGGCCACTAAGTATAATTGGTCAAAGTAGGAGGTCACTTGATATAAATTTTTTTTTGACCCGCTACCAAGTAGAAAAATCCAAAGTAGAAGGCCACCATGTAGAATTTCCCTTAATATATTCCTACGACTGTAAGCATTGTACATATTATACTAACTTACTGTAGTATTTTATTGTCTCGTTTATATTTGTTTTCATGAACATATTATTTTTCTTGTGCCTGATTGCAATATTTATCACCTTGTATTTATTCCTATACAAGACCTAAAATAATCGTTCTAACTAACTTAGGTAACATGGACAACATGTTAGGAACCTTGTAATATGATTGCATAATAACTTGTCACTAAATAATTAGTCTTTCAATGTGTTTCCAGAACCAACCTAGATTAATTATTTTTAGGGTGCTTAATCAAACCTTTGCTATTGTCTCCAAAGGTGACACTTCCTCCTTCATAGGCTACGAGTGAGAGAAATTGACTTTTATCTCCTGACATGTGTCTCGAGCAACTACTGTCCAAATACCAGTATGATCTTGCTCTCACTCTAACCTGCACAAACAAATCAAGGTTTAGTTTTAGGAACCCAGACTTTCTTGGCAACTGGTTTGACTCTGTCCTTTCTAACCCAGATTTGTTTTATATTGGTCTTCTTAGTTTTATCATGTTTTCCATTGTTAGACCAATTGTGTGTGTGACCCTTCTGATGAAGGACATTGTGAACATGAGACTGATTTCTTTTAGCATGTTTTTGCTTAGTCCAACAAGTATTAATAACATGACCATTCTTACCGCAGTAGGTACATACGTGCATGTCCTTTGCAAACACGTACTTACCTCTCTTGAATTCGAAAATCCAAGTCTCATATCTTCCCAACTTTGGTGGTTGCTGGGAACTGGTTCCAGAATATCCTAATCCAAACCTCTGAGGATTACCAGGTTGTGAAGTCAGAATGTTTAAAGTACTCTGAGCATCGAGCAACCTATTCATCTGTCTCAAGCAGTCACTTAAATCCTGTTCTTTGGTTTCAAGTTTCTTAAGTTGAGCTTCATTAAATTCTGCAGCAATGGCAAGATCCAACTTTGCCTTATGAAGCTCATCCTTAAGTTTTGAGACCAGTTCTGGATCTGGTTCAGACGTGGTCACAATGTTCTTGCCTTTTCTTAGTTCATATAATTCGGATTGAAGATCACAGATCTTACCCTCATATTCCAAACATAAGTCTTCGACATTAACACTAGGACCACTTGTGCTAGCAAAAGAAGCTTTCAATTCCACATACTCTTTGAACAATTCTTTCACATCATCAATTAGATAGTTATGAGCCAAAATTAAATCAGAATGTTCTAAAGCAAAGCTTTTCTATTTGAGTAACTCAAAATTTATACCTTAACTTCAGCCTCCTTGAGTTTACTAAACCTCTATCATTATTTTGATAAAAGTCAGTTTTTGAAAAATCTGATTGAGGTCTTAGCATCTCAAGCTCAATGTCTTCTGATCCAAACTTATTTCAAGCTCTGAAATTTTTTCTTTCAGTTCTGTACAAATAAGTTCAAGTTCAGCAGAACGGTTTCACTTATGTCTAAGTTCGAGTTACTTCTCTCAACTTCTTTTTGTTAGCTTTATAAGCAGCATTTCCTTTAACATTTTGTTCAATAGCAGAATCAATAAAACCTAGTAACTCACTCTATCACAATATCTCATTTGTTCTTGCATATTAGAGATAGTTACCTGTTCTTCGTCGGAAGAGCTGCTTCCTGCCATGAGGCACATGTGTCCTTTCTTTCCTAAACTGGTCTGTTTCTGGTCTATGTCTCCAATCAGAGTGGTCACACACATTAGGGCTTCATCTTCCTCGCTTTCACCACCTGAATCAGAATCACCCCAGGCGGCTAGCATAGCCCTCTTAGTCATTTTCTTCTCTCTCTGTCCTCCTTTATCATTCTTCCATGCTGGACAATCCTTGATCATGTGTCCAGTTTCTCCACATTTGAAGCAACCAGTGTTGGGACTCGTCTTCTTCAAGTTGCCCTTGTTCTTCCAAGACTTCCCCTTGAACTACGTTATGAGACTCCTCTCAAACCTCTTAGCCATGAGACCAATCATCATCAGTATCTTCATCATTTTCCTCACCCTTCAAAGCTAACCCACGACTTTTGGTTGTGCTTTCCTCCTTTGATCTACCAACATCTCATGAGTCATTAATGACCCAATAAGTTGTTCATGGACAATTCGTTAGATCCTTAGCCTCCTGAATAGCAGTCACCTTGGGCAGCCATTTACCTGTCAAACTTCTCAAGATCTTTCTCACCAAATCTTCATTAGTAAAGTCTTTTCCAAGAGATTTAAGTTCATTGATAATTGTCATGAAACGAGTAAACATATCTCTTATATTTTCATCTCGGTTCATATCAAAAGTTTCATATTTAGACATAAGCATATCAACTTTAGATTTCCTGACTTCACTAGTGCCTTCATAGGCTAATTCTAAGGTTTCCCATATTTCTTAGCAGTAGAGCATGCTAATATACGACTTACCTCATTATCAGCAATACCTTGTTGAAGTAGAGACATGGCCTTTGCTTCTTCTCAAGGTCTTCAGATCTGTAGTAGTGTACTCACTCTCCTTCTTCTCTGTTCCATCTGAATTGTTAGCCACCTTCCTTGGTCCATTCCTGATGATCATCCAGCACTCATAGTTGTGCCAATGATCATAATTCTCATGCAATTCTTCCACCAAGGATAGTTAGTTCCATTGAACTTTGGTAGCCTTGATCCTCCGGGTCCACTGGTCATTTCTTGAGTAGTCATTGTGTCCTCCTTCTCTAGGTGTTACCCTTTCAAGAAGTTAGGCTCTGATACCAATTGTAAGTGCAAGAGACACTCAAGAGGGGGGGGGTGAATTGAGTGTTTGTCCGAATGTTGCAACTTTTTCGATTATTGTAAGAACAGTAAAGAACATTCTAGCAGCGGAAATAAAAGCAATGAATAAACAACACAAGGATTTAACGAGGTTCGACTTCAAATAAGTCTACGTCCTCCACTCACTCACTCTTTTATTAATCAACTCAGAATAACAAAAGAATTACACTCAATCACTTATGCACCTATGCACAAGATGATTCCCCAACTTCCACCTCTTGAAGTTCGACTCAACCACCAACTATGATGGTTCAAATGAAATTGATCCCTGTTAACTTCCCCAGCAACCTGAACTCACAGGATGCTCATATACAACAAGTTTTTCTCTCACGAGCAAAACAACCTCAAATGCTTAGAATGAGAGTAGTTTAAGATCTATGTGGTATTAGGGTTTATGCTAGGTTTGAGTACTTGAGAGAGAATACTTTTGCTGAGAGAATACTCAAAATTATCGTGCAAAAGCTTAATGTTTGTATGTTGGCAAAACACCTTAAATAAGCCTTTGGTAAGTAAATATTACATGATATTATGTGAGTATACTTTCCTCGGAAGTATGAAAAATAATTCCAAGGAAAATATACTCCAGTATAATATCATATAACACACTTACCATATTTGAGAAATCTTGCTCACATATCAAACCATGCATCCGTGTATTTTGAAAATCAATTTTACTCGGAAAGAGAACTTTCCTAAAATACGAATGCATGAAGTAAATCTTAGAGGACTGGTTCAGATCTGTTCCCAGATTGTTCCAATCAACCAAGTTTTACTTGTAGTTGTGTATGACAAGTATCCGATGTTTCTTGTCATCCACAACTACCTCATCTCTCTAGTTTCAAACCTTTATAGTGCATTAAAACCTTTATACCACTTACATTGCATCTAAGACCTAAAAGCTACAACTTGATCTTGGTCTTCATGCAATTCTTCAAGACTTGGCTTCACTAGCTTCGTCTTTCTATCCATTGAACTCGTACTTTGGCACCTACACATGTAAACAAAAACATGCATGCAATATAATAGTTCAATGTGGTTTGTCATCATTCAAAACTCAAAATAGGGAACATAACAATACCGGTGGTGGTTAAAAGGGAGGTGAAATTGGAGAGATTTGGGTATTGAGAGAGGAGAGAGACAAATGAGAGAGAAAGATGAGGTTTAGGCCGTGAGATTTGTGAGAGAGGAGAGAGAATGATGGAGAGGAGATGGTGAGATTGTGAGATATGAGAGAATGAAATTTGAGGTTTAGGGTTGAACATTTTAAGCCCGCGCAAATTCCTTTCAACATCCCACCAAATTAATGATAAAGGGCTCAGTTAGCCCAAAAACTGCAGCCCTTTATTACTAATAGGAAAAATGCAACCTTTCACTAAAAGAGATGCGGTTTTTGCATTGACCGCAACCCTTCGTATACGAAAGGCTGTGATTTTTGGGCTAACCGTTGCCCTTCACTATTAAGGGTTGCGTGTTTCAAAAAACGCAGCCCTTGCACCGCGGTCCTTGCGGTTTTTTCCACTAGTGCATTTCTCACTCATCTCTGAACAATGACTTATCCTGATCCCCTTCATCAATTGTAAATCCTTGTTGTTCCTGGTCTGAAAATATATCTCTAAATCTCCAAGTAGATTTTAACCTTTGTATACTACCGATTTGCTCATTGTTTTCAATTTTATTTTAATTTCCTCTTTGATTTCTTTTGAGTACGTCAATTAAAAACAAAAGATCGCGTATATTAAAAATTATAAATTCGACTAGAAAGTGTGCTGACTTCAAATTGTGGTTGTTGGATTTGTACTAGGTTTCCAAATTCAAAGTTCTTCAATACAATCGTCAACAAGTTTACACTCTCTATGTTGTGCTTTCGGCCACCTTTTTGCCTTTCCACCATTAATGTCTATATTTTCTATCTCCTCTCTTCAGTAGAAAGCTATGTTTTGCATTGTTCTCTCTAATTTGTCTTTCTTTTTCCTATTTTCTTTGTTTGAGTTGTATTATTTGAAAAAATGGCGTCAACAACGAAAAAATATGGAATCAAATTTGATAGATTTAGTATGCCATGTGAAGATTTATTAAAATTTTTGCTAAATTTCTTTTTTTTTTTGTTTTACAAAAGTTCTATTTTTTTATGGATGGCGATTATTGAGTGTGAAGGAATCTTCGGCGAGAAAGAATGAGGAGGAAGAGCACCGACTGTTGGTGGCATGGTTGGGGAGTTGGTGATTTCAGACATTTTACCGGTTGTAGCAGATGACTCTGTTAGGACTAATTTTATAAGAAATGATGCAAAGTTAGGACTGCTCAAAAATAATACTTCCTCTGTTTCTAAATAAGTGCAACATTTGCATAGTGTTTACTATTCAGAGTTTAAACTTTAATTAGTTTTGGTGATTTACATTTTAGGAAAAACATAGTCATGTGGGATCTTGTTAGATTCGTCTGAATGTGAATTTTTTTAATATCAACTTTTTATAATTTTTACTTATTGATAATTGAAGATATTAATGATTAAAATAATGCATTGGCAAACGTGAAAACAAGAAATGTTGTACTTATTTAGAAACGGAGAAAGTAATATTTAGTTGGGACTGAAAATGGCAGACTGCCAATAGTTAGACTGTTTCTATCAATAATTTCCTATTTTTTTTACAAAACATGTGGGCCACACTTCTTTGTTGACCACCACACCGTTGGGTGTTGAGCCTCCTGCAGTCCTGCCTGACTTCCTCACTCTTTCCCGTTTAAGCGCGGGTAATCAAAACGACTCACCTCTCTCGTACACCCGACAGTCTAACATCCCACTCTCTCTTCCTCCGTCTCTTTCTCTCTCTCTTGGGTGGAGCGAATTGCAGTACAAGTACTTTCAGGTGAGTTCTTGAACCAATAATATTCTATGATTTCTTTTTCTGCTTCTTTCCCTTCTCTGAGTACTGTTCTCAATTCATGGCATCTCTGTTCAAAGAAACAAATTTTGTTGCAGAAACACAAAAAACGCGGATAAAACTTCACAATCTAAATCTAATTTATGAAATCTTACGCAGAATGCGAGTAAAATATAGCGTGTCTAATACTTGAAGGAGAATCGTTGAAGATGATGAGTGGTAGGAGGCCTCATTTCTTGGAGGTTTTTCTTCCTAATTTGAGCTCTAACAGGCTGGTAATATATCACATTTTCTCAGTTTTTTTGCATGAATTTTGTTTTGTCTTGCTTAATTTCAGACATGAGTTTAATATATATATTTTTTATTTGGGGTTTTTTTTTTTTTTTGCTGGGGTTCTCTTTTCTTTTTTCTTGGGGGAGGGACGGGGTGTATCTTCTTTTTCCCATTTACTAGTAGTTGTCTAAGAAGGAAGATTTTGCATGCTAAATTTTTGGATGTTAATGAAACACATAAGTTCAATACTTGGGCAGTTGGGCTATATAGTATAACTTGATTTGGCTCTCTCACTGAAAATGAGATAATGAAATTCCAGGAGAAGAAAACAATGTATCTCGAGAGAGCTTTTACATTTCCGTTGTTGAAAATCAGCATTTAAAGCTTTTTTTTTAACTATGTGCTCACTTGAAATACGAGTCTTTTAACAAAACGATGAATTAGAGACAAAAATTAGCATCTTATCGAACATCAATTAGTTGCTTTTGTCTTACCATATGTCTGAATCCTGGTTCTTTGAAAGTTTTAATGTTATATTGCTTTTGCCTTTTGTAAAGTGCAAACTACTCTGACTTCAGACCAATACTAGCTGCATATTTGTGTTTCGATCATTACTGAAACAACGAGAAACTATTAATCCATGGCTCATAATACGTAGTTGGCTAAGTCATTTTTTCACGAAAAGGAAATGCTCATCTCTAGCTCAGAATTTTAGCATAATTAATGGTGTGATGCATGCCTGGAGCTAATGAATGGACGATGAATGTCTAGAATTAAAATTTTTGTACAGACATTTCAAGAGTCATTAACTGACTAGTGTCTTGTTGGAACATGGAATTGTATATTTGTCATTTCTTTGATTTGACTCTATGCTACTTCAATGGTTGCTGTGCTTACTGGGAGCATATAATACCATGATCAAAGCAGGATGATTTGTTTTTCGATGTAGGAAGATGACTTTAAATTATGTTTTCATTGTTGTTTCTTAATGATATTATGGGATCCTCATATATGAAAATTTAACTTTCCATTAAGCTGATGGTCACTAAACATTTTGCTGGCAGAAAGTACCATCTAAATTTGTTAAGCACCTCGGGGGACGAACTTCCGGATCTCTCTCTTTGGTAGGACCAAGTGGTAACATATGGCATGTCAATCTATTTGAGTACAATGGTCACTTGTTTTTCCAAGATGGATGGTCTACATTTGTTAAGGATCATTCCATAGAGTGTGGTGACTCTCTAGTCTTCGAATATGATGGAGATTCGAATTTCACCGTACAAATTTTTGATCAAAGTTCATGTGAGAAAGACGAAGCCTTTTATGCAAATTGCACGCAATTAGCTTCTGAATGCTGTGAAAACTTGGGAAAGAAAAGAGAAAGGGATGTGGAAGCTCCCAAACTAAAAATAGTTGCTGAAAAGAAAATGAGGGGAAGCTGGCTACCTGTTAATCTATATGTTCCTGCTGAAAACAAGGAACACAAGTTAAAAACACGTACCAAGAATTGTCAGGACTTCAGGAAAACTGTAACGAGTGGGCATGATATTACAACTAAGAACTTTGCCCAGTCATCTGATAGGACAGTTGTCTTGGCTATTGCTGCTCCTAGAGGACCTGACGGGATGGCAAATTCAGTAGATTTCCGTGTCAGAAAAATTGCTTCAAAAGTGAAAAAAGTTTTGAAAAAGACAATAAGTAAGCATGCTGACTTTTTTGCAGTTAATTATACAGAGGCATATTCTCCTCCCTATTGTGAACAGCTAGCAATTTTAAACATTGTTCTAAGTGAGTCAAACGTCCTGGCAATTGAACCATAAAGGGGCTCAATTAAAATGAGCCATTAAACTATTTAGCTCCCGGTTGACTGTGAAGTTGCATACAGTCTTTCCCTCCTTGTTTAAGGGTTCACTGGAAACAAACAATGCTGCTGACGAAGCATGTCTGCATATATCCGATTCCCCTTACCCTTTCCAGGGTTTGAGCCTCTTCAGAGGAACTGGGATGATATTGGTGTGGAGCTAAGTATTTTGGAATGGAATTGCTCTAGCTTGGGGGAGGTTTTCCTCTTATCGAAGAGGTTCTCCATCAAAGCTTGAAGCAAAAAATCTGCATTCAAAATTGCATCAGTAAGGCTGCTTACATTTGTTGGCACCCCTGGACCTTGGTTTCTGTGGCAGGAGCCTCATGTACTTGGCTGCCTAAATCAGCTTGTAATCAATTATAAATTTACATATTTATAAAGAAGTTTCATGGACTTCGAGTTCTCCTTTATTTTCTGAAACTCGTATTGTGCCAGTCAATAGTTCGGTACATTTTCCCTTCTCTGGTGAACAGAAATTTAACACTGCTTATGCAGAGTCATTGATGTGACATTTTGTTCTTATGCTCTTTCAGTTTCTCTCCCCTAACACAATTCTTCTGATTGTATTATTTGAACCAGAAACTCACACGCAGAACATTCCTAGCATATCGAAGTTCATAGAGTCAAAGGCAGCTCAATACTTCACATCAACTTTTCCATATTTTGTGAGAGTTATGTGCTACTCCAATATCAGTGGTAACAGTACACTGGTGAGTAGTTTCCCCATTAAATTTTGTCCGGCTTCATGGTTTCTGATCATATAAACCATTGATGGTAATTTGATTTATGAATGTAACAAACTGAAAGCGTAAATGGATAGCTTTGGTGTATGTGTAGGGCATGTACATAAAAGTTTTGACTGGAAGTACAAGAACGAACACAGTAACAGTTAGATGTTGGTGTAATTTTCAATGCTTCTTTGGTGATTTTATATTTAGTATGCCAAATTATTAAATTGCTTGAAATCTATATAGAATCCCGAATTATCTAGCTATGTTTCATTAGATGTAGTGGGAAATTAGAGTCCTAAATTTCTGAGAATACCAGGATGATTTCCTCTAATTATTGAACATGTTGGCTACTGGCTGAGGTTTATTGCACTTCCTTTTTGTGGTGATTTATTGTTAGGTTAGTTTTGCTTCCTTCACATACTGAAACGTTGCAATATGTCCACCCATTCTCTTCACCTACAGCAGAAGCTAAGTAATAAACCGATTATTCTGTATCGAGCAAGTTATGATGACTCATATAAAATCTGTTGTAGAGAGAGAAAATGACAAACGAATCTAGAATATCTAGTGAGAAGAAAGGCATCTTTTGGCTAATAGTTTTATTATAAACTACAGAATAGAGTTAGAGACAATCATTGGGAATTATTTGGTGGATGTAATTGGAGAGAGCAGCCTCTCGAAAGCTGTAAACCTTTCACCCCTTTAGGGATTATCAATAGAACTCTGCCTGGTTCTTCTTGTTCGGGTCCTTCTTGCACAGTTAAACTCCTAGTAGGTTTACTACAGTTGGTATTAGAGCGACATCTATCTAGGTCATTTATTGACACCTAATAATGTTACTCAAAGAGTGGAAACAGTAAAACAAGAGTTTGTTGAAATTCGCAACTCGATTAAGCACACCCAATAGCATTACCTCGATGAGATGACACAAATGAACGACAAGTTTATGACATTCATGGAAAATCATATTCTTAGATCCAATTTGCTCGGACATCCACCAACCCCACCACCCCGACCACTACGTACACCCCCGCAACCAACACCCTTTAGAGGTTCTAAAGGAGGGTCAAACTGGAAGTTTAAAAAACTGGACATGCCCCTATTTGATGGCGTGAATCCCGACGACGGGATAATCTGCGCGAAATGCTACTTTGACTTATACCGTCTGGCGCAAGTAAAGAAAGTGGAAGGCTTCGTGGTCGGACTGAAGGGAGATGGCTATTCTGGTATCAATGGGAGAATCGGAGCCGACCGATCAGTAAGTGACCGCAACTTAAAACCCTAGTTCCCAGCAGTTCCACACCACCCACCCAGAATGGCTCACTTTGTTGGCTTGGTGTTTGATTACTAGAAAAAAAGTTATTGAGTTCCTTGCTCCACTGGGCTAAGGGAGATATTAAAGCAGAGCTAAGATTCCATGGACCCCTAAACCTAGATGCAGGCATGGATGTAGCCTCAAAAGTGTAAAGAGAAATTTCAAGATCACCAATCCGAAATATGGCTATAAGACTACGACCCAAAAGGCTCAAACCTCTAGCGCTACGCACCTCACAACCGAAAACCACGACTCAACCTTCTCCAAAACAACCACACATCCGCCGAACCCACACAAATATCTACACCACCTCATCCCACTCCAGCCACACCTCTTTCCCATCCACTATATGGCAAGCATTAGTTGTTTGAAGGAGTATGGAGGTGAGAAAATGGCCATTGTGATGATAAGTGGAGCTGGTCACGAGTGCAAACGGCCGAAGGTCACTAAAGGGTGGAATCTCCGGCGCATGAAAATCTCGTAATAACCCTACATCTAATCTCCTTGAATTTGGCTGTGGGCAATACCAACCCTAGTACCATGAAGCTCATTGGGACAATAAGAGAAACCGAGGTTGTTGTGGTGATAGATCTTAGAGCCTCCCATGACTTCATCTCCACCACCATGGTTAAAACCCTAAACATAAATGTAATATCCATTGGAGATTTCAGTGTTTTGCTAGGTATAGGGGTTTTGATTGAAGGAACACAGGTTTGCTAAGGAGTAATCCTATATTTGCAAGATGTCACACTGGTAGAGGATTACTACCACTAAAATTGCGACACTGCAACCTCATTCTATGTGTGCAATGGCTCGAAAATTAGGTGTTGGTATCACCAACTAGAATAAGCATATTGTGAAATTTGAGGTGAATGGCAAAACGAGGATTCTGACTTGGGGACCCTTGATTGGGCCGATCAAAATCTCCTTGAAGTCCATGATCAAAACCCCAAATAAAGAGGGTGGAGGAATATTAGTGGAATTAAGCCAAGTTGAGCCCAATCGAGATAACTCAAACCCACAAACCAACCCAAACCCAATCCTACCATATCTTACTAAAGTCCTACCCCGATATCAGTTCGTGCTCAACATGCCTACAACTTGTCCCCCCTACGAACCTACGAGCACCACATAAACCTCAAACAAATTGCAAAATTTCGTATGGTACCCCAATTCAAGAAGTGAGATCGAATCCAAAATTGTACAACCTTCTCATAGACCCTTTCCGACCGGTAGTTTGGTTTTGGTCAAGAAAAAAGGTGGATTCTGGTGCTTATGTGTTGATTATCGGATCCTCAATAAAGTAGCGGTGCCGGATAAGTGCCCTCTAATAGATGAACTACTTGATGAGCTATGTGAGGCCTCGATCTTCTCTAAGTTTGACCTACAAATTTGTATATCATTAGATCTCAAGTAACTGAAATCCACAAGATCGCTTTTCGCACCCATGATGGCTACTATGAGTTTCTAGTGATGCCTTTTGGGCTCACTGACAATCATTATTGAATGACATTTTCTTGTGTTTCCTTCGCAAACTTGTGTTATCTTTTTTGACGATATTTTTATATATTGTCAAAGTGAAGAAAGCCATATTCGACACTTAGCACAGGTTTTTGAGCTGTTGATAACCCATAAGATATATGCTAATCAAGCCCAAATATCCTCCTTAGGTCATGTGGTACCTGCCAAGGAGTGGTAGCGGACAATGAGAAAATTCGGTCAATGATGGACTGGCCCACCCCACATAATATCAAGTATCTCAGAGGCTTCATGGGACTAACGGGTTATTACAAGTTTATCTCACAATACGGTGCTGGGTGGTCGTTTACAGACCAATTAAGGAAAGATGCTTTGGGTGGGTAATCGAGGCAATGCGTTCTCAAACAGGCGATAACCCAAACTTCCATCTTGGCTACGGACTACGGACTGGGTGCGGTTTTAATTTAAGACAATGGACAATAGCATTCTACAACCATACTTCGGGCCAACGAGGCTATCTTATGCCCATTTATGAAAAAGCACTTTTGGCAATAGTGCTTTTAGTCCAAAAGTGGTGACACTAATTAGGGATTTCTCATAGATCAATGTGAAATGGGATTCGAATATCATAAATGGGTCACATTTCAGTTACAATACTACAATACAAGCCATGGACCTCAAATAGAGTGGTTGATGCTCCATCGAGCCCCCAACAACTAGATTCAAGCCTTGGGCCTGTTATCAAGCCTTGTCTACCAACAATTCTTCGAAGACCCTTTTCTCCATTTATGAAAGATATTGAAGGTGGCAAAATCATTGGAGGCTTTTGTGGTGAATATAACTAGTTCCTCTATAAGGGTCGAAAGGTGATCCCTACCTCCACCACCCTCACCCGCGGTCTCCTCCATTTGTGTCGTGACTTACTCTATGGTGGGCATTCCATCAATCTCAAGTGTCTTGCCTCATAGTGGTATAGCGAAAAGCAGTGACTCGATATGTGCAACAATGGGCGTTGTGTCAACAAAACAAAGCAGCCACCCAGACTGGGACCATATATCAATCGACTTTATTGGAGGGCTTGCCAAGCTCGAAAGGTTTTGACACTATCCTTGTTGTGGTGCACCGTTTCACTAACTTCGCGCACTTCATCGGATTAAAACATCCCTAAACGGCCTCTCTGTTGGCGGAATCTCCATCCGAGAAGTTGTCCGTTTACACGGATTCCGAGCTTCAATTTTCGGAAATTCTCTCCGATAGGAGCACATCTTCATGAGTAATATTTAGAAGGAACTCTTCTGCCTGCACCTGCACCACCAGATAATGCATGTGTGAAGGGATCAATCTAGCTTAATCCCACTTGTAAAATACTCCTAGTTCTATTACGAGTATTGGTAGTTTTCCTAGTTGTAGTAGGAATAATACTCATGTAATCCTAGTTCTATTTGAATTATAACTCCTAGTTGTGTTAGGATTATAAAATGTAATCCTAATTCTAGTTGAATTAGCAGGCAAAATCCTAGGTGGATTAGTATTCCTAATTAGATTGGTATTATAAGTTAGTTATAGTTATATTGGTAGTAGAAGTCTTTTACTTGTAAGTTTTTGTTATTCTACTTAGGATATGTTTTTCTTACTTTATGCGCATTAGGAGTTCTAGTTTGATTAGGAGATTAACTATACTAGGCGTGTGAGCTAGCCTTGCCCCCAAAGTATAGTTAGTTAGAGTTGTTTATCTTTTAGTTTGTTATTATTAAGTTATCTTTATTTAGTTTCCTTTTCCTAGTTTACTTAGGATGTAACACGCCTATTTAAGGCTTCGTTCTTCATTAATGAAAAAAGTGTTAAGAGTTTTCGAATTTGCATCTATTGCTTGAGTTGAGCAGGAGCTAACTAATTGGTTTCCGAGTAGTAAACCTAAATTAAACAACCGAGACGTGTTCGATCATACTCTTAACCGCTACTTAGTAATATCCTTTTTCATTTCATAGTTAATTCGTGCAATATACTTGAAACCGCCAAGAATATCACATCACCAGACTTCCTTGCTGCGTAGCAGAACCTACCGCCCAAACACCAACGGTCAATCGAAGGTGGTCAACAAATGTCTGAAAACCTATCTCCGTTGCTTTGAATCAACAAAACTAAACCCAGGGTCTGATTGGTTAGCTTGAGTCAAGATCTCATACAACACCTCACCTCACCTCACTTCTCCGTAAACATGTCACCATTTCGTGCTCTCTACGAGCGAGAACCTCCTCACCTAATTCGCCATGGACATGGCAGCACTGCTGTAGGCTCTTTAGATGCCCACTTTTAAGAATGGGATGCCATTTTAGATGATTTACGAGTCAATATGCCGCGAGCTCCACAGCGCATGAAAACTCAAGCAGATAATTTTCGAGGTGGGTGATATGGTGTATCTCGAACTCCAACCATATCATCGACACTCATTGACTTGCAGACCATTTGGGAAATTGCAGCTAAGTTTTATGGTCCCTATGAGATTTTGGCTAAAATTGGCTCAGTGGCTTACAAATTGGCTCTTTCGGCGACTAGCAATATTCATCCTATATTCCTTGTCTCGCAATTGAAACCAGCTAGTGGGCCCTCTCCTCCTGTTCCCTCTGCCGTACCTATCCAGCTCAATTCTGACCTGGAGTTGGCAGCACAACCTGAAGCCTTATTAGGTGTGTGCAACATCACTCAAGGAGACACCTCCACCCAAGACATCCTCATTGAATGGCAGGGATTGTCTGATTTTTGACCCACTTGGAAGCAGTTTGCCTGGATCCAAGAAAGGTTCCCTGACTTTCACCTTGAGGACAAGGTGAATCTTTGGGGAGGGGGTAATGCAATGGACCCACCCATTCGCTTCACTTACAGCAGAAGAGCAGCTAAGTTATTGCTCAATTATTCTGTATTGAGTTAGTTATGATGACTCATAGAAAATATGTTGTAGTGAGAGAAAATGACAGAAGATTTTACAATATCGATTGAGAAGAAAGGCATCTTTTGGCCAGTAGTTTTGTTTTAAACAGTGGAGAGGAGAGATAATCATTGAGAATTATTTGGTGGATGTAATTGGAGAGAGCAGCCTCTCGAATGCTGTAAACCTTTCGCCGCTTTGGGGATCATCAATAGAACTCTGCACTGCGACCCTGCTTCTTGTTACTACTAGAGTGGTTCTTGTACAGTGAACCTCGAGTAGATTTACTGCAAACGTGTATCACATGACAGCATCTTAGTTTACCAATACGTTGGTTGGATAATATTGCAGTCTCTAATTCCTTGGGAAATAATGAGAAGCGATAACATTGTATTCATGTGTATTATCTTAGTCGGGCTCAGATACCAGGTGAGACATGAATTTGTGTCTAAGTGTTTGACTAATCTACTTTATGAAAATTTTGATACTATTGACAAAAAAATGTAGGGTCAAAGTATCCAAATCCATATCGGAGTGGCGAAGATTTGACATGGGTACTTTTAGTAAAATGAAGAGTCTGAGTAACATAGCTCCTATGTCTTGGAGATGTTGTCCCCTTTCTGGTGGTTCTTTCTTTTTTTTGTGTGTGTGTGTGTGTGTGGATTAATTTTGGCTTTCTACCAATTTTCTTGTAATAATTTCCAGTGCATGTTATGGGTCTGTGAATGATATTTCCATGGCCTTGATGAGTGAACTGTGTTGTAACCCTTGATTGTTCGGCTCTTGCCCTTCTTCAGGAACCTTACAAGTCACAACTTACAAGCTACTAACACTAACAGATTGAAGAATTTTCTTGCTCTAGTGCTCCCACTTGCTGTTGTTACCTATCATTTCGTGTATGAGTGTTTGCTTTAACTTCTTGCAGAAAATTCCTACTCATTTTTCGAGACTGCATTTTCCAAACTGCCGAATAAAAGTCACCCTGATGAATTTAGACGGGAAGTGCTGGATCGTGAATTCTATTCCATCTGCAAAACAACATATGACAACGCATACACTTTGTGGTGGCTGGATAGCCTTTGTTCGTGGTAACAGTATCAAAATAGAAGACGTGTGCATATTTGAGCTCGTAGGTAATTTTGAAATGCGTGTCCGTGTTATACGTCTAGGTTTGGAAGGAATGGAATGTCAAATAGGAAGCATTCCTGTTGATGATGATGGTGTTACATCGGGTAGACAGTGTCTTGGAACAGTCGAAAATGTAGCACAAGCTACAGGAGTGCATCCTTCAAAAGATTTAGAGCAAACAATTGAGCCATGCACATTTCAAGACAATAAGCATGAAAAGAAAACATATAAAAGGCCTTATATGCTTCAAGAGGCTGCATCCTCCATTGGCACAGTTGCTGGTTCTATATTTGTAAAGGGTCCTGCCTATGCTTCCAAATCTTCTATTGAAACTGGTGATGATTCTACATCAGGTCTTTTCTAATAATCACTTTACATATCATATTAGTTGCACATAGTAGTGACTTGTGATTTATAAACATATTATTAACGGTGTGGGGTTATGTTATGAAACCATTAGTATTTTTTCTACCTCCGAATTCAGTCTCTTTGCTTCATGCTGTCAGATGATCTTCTAGTGTGTAATGCCGGGGAAACTATATCATATCAAACAAGCGCAAACAATCAGTTAGATTTACAAGCCGTACCAACTAAAAACATGCAGCCTAGAGCTGAAGAAGCCAGTGAAGCTGTAGCTTTTAATTCTCCTTTTCCTAGTTTCATGAAGGTCATGATGAGCTCTAATGTTGGTGGTTCATTTACTCTGGTGAGAACATTTGCTTATACTTTCCTAAACCTTTCATTTTCCAAGACATATTATGCCTTTTTTTCTTCATTTTGTTGCTCCACTTGACATGGTAATGATGTCCTACCCCTGCATCACTCTTACATTATGTACAATGTACTAGTTAACGGATATTGAGCTAAATTCTTTTTTTTGAGTTTTTTTGCCCATCGTCGCATTGTTTTCGCAGCATTGTATTTGGTACTTTCGTCACACTTGGTTATTTTCTTATTTGGAGAGAAAACTATGAAGAGCTTCAGAAGCGCAACCCACAGAGAAAAACCAAAAGCTCAAAGAAACCCTAGCTATACACCCACCTAACTGCAGATTGAAGATGTTTCCATGAAAGAACCTACATGAAGGTACACAAAGAAAGTACAAATACAGAGGATCGTCTCACAAGATTGGCCAACCCCGACACCAAGACTACAAGAAAACTTAAACCTAAATGAATAAAAGAAAAATAAAGACAAACCTGACTAACCAAAGAAACTGACACAATTGAGTAACAACTTTCTGAATAATAGAATGCCTACACATAAAAGTCTTTAAAGCACATAGAACCCCTATAATCAATGATCATTTGAAGGCTTTCTGAATACGGAGGCTACTTTAGAAGAAACTTGTTGCACGGCCAGGACTTCAAGAATCCAGCAAACTCTCTAAGCAGTCAATTGATTGAGCAGAGCTGCTGATTGTTTAACTTGCTGAAGAATGGAGGCAACAGGAAGCATAAAACTCAAATAACTTAATTTTGTTTTCTGTTTCTTCATTTCCCCTTAGCCTGCCTCAGCTCCATATTTTCTTAGATAAACAAAAATCTTAAAATCTAACTAGAGAACTATTTTTATTCATTACACTTTCTGTTTCTTATTCTGTTCTTTATATGTGGATTTATCTGAGTGTTTGATGTGCTCTCTAAAACAGGCTGTGCCTAGGAAGTTTTCAACTGCATATCTTCCATGTTACAAGACTGAGGTCATTCTTCGTAATTTGAGAGGGGAATCTTGGAATGTTACTTCAGGTCGTTATGGATATCAGACAAAGTTCTATGGAGGCTGGATGTCCTTTGCTCGTATGAATGGCCTGAAAGTCGGGGACACATGTGTCTTTGAACTTATTGATGAGAGGGTGTTGCAGGTGCGTGTATTTGAGGGTCGTCAAAAGGCGCTGAAGAATTTAAATGATGAAGCTGTAGCTGATGATTTAACAGTCTCCATTGAGTCCATCCAATTCAGGGATCTGCCTGAGCTATGAAGTTTGGTTTGCTTTGGGCACCTACACAGGTAAGCTCTACTGTGCCTCTGCTCCCGCAGATCTTCCTTATTTTCTTCTTAATGGCATTTCGTCATACTTCAGAATTTTCTTATTGTCAAACATAGCATCGTTGTTGTCAGGTGGAGAATGAGTGTTAAAATTGTGTTCTTTCTCTGAATTCCTTGCCTATTTATCTCCATAAAGTTAAAGGAAGAGTGATGCTCTTATGTCCTCCTGTGACATCAACTTGAATTGTATCTTATGGTCAACGCCCTTCCCAGGCCTTCTCCCACTTTTCCATCTTGTATCTTGTTTTCGTTGGGATACTATATATGAAGCTCGATAGTCTTCTGCACCATCTCTAATGTTCGTTTTCTGCTAGCTAGAGCATGGTGATTAGCAATGTTACTTGAGAAATGAAAGTTTTTCACGTCTCTATAACTTGTTTCTTCTTTAGTGAATCTGATGTAGGTTTCCACATTTTTTATATAAGACTTGGGAGTAGTGTGTTACTTCACGTCACTATTTTCCGTTTCTTCTTCTTCAGGATAACTTGCTTTGGATTGTATAAATACATTGAAAAAGAATTGGACGTTTAATGTGGACTAGATGTTTTATTACCTGCTACTCAGAGTGCTGGGAACTCTTGGTACCTTTCTCATAATTTACTTCATATTCCATTTCTCTTAAGTGGGTCTCCCTCTCCTTATTTCAATGTATTTTCCTGTTCGTTGGTAAAAGCTACTATAAAGAACATAAGTAAAGGGTCAATATGTCACTTTTATGTGTTCCTTCTTTCAGTATTTAGTTCCTTTTGATTGGTGAGTTGTGTTTAAATTTGTGTGCTCGAGGAACCTGTATTTCTCAACTTTAATCTCGGAAGTAATTAGCAGCTGTTCTAGATTATATGGCGCATCAGTTGTGGCATAATTGGACATCTCGAAAGTAATTAGCAGCTGTTCAAGACGTGCTGCAATTATGTGGCGCACTAATTATAGCACAATTGGACAGTCTCAGAAGTAACTACAACCCCACCCACCATAAGAACCTAAATTCTAAGCATCCACTGCTTATGTATGTGCAAATCTGTGGCACCACTCTTATATGATTGTCAACTATGTGTAGGTTAGCCACCATCAGTTGTCATCATCCAAGTTTCGACGCGAAGAATATCATAATCTACCATCCTATACCATCAGCAGTAACAACTTCTGTGAAATCAATTTCAGGGGCTATTTTCCATTTAGCCATTGTATATACTTGCTAAGTTCTACTTCATCAAGAACAATGAAAACCGAGTTTTTTCAGTGTAAAATATAGTACTCTTGATGTGTTCGAACTTTTTAGAAGTATCAGCTTGGTGGCTTGACTGTCATCAGAGCAACTTCTGTAGCTAACGTCAGTTTAAAATAAATAAAAAGGTCTTTTTGGTTGGTTTTAAGGTTCTTATGGGTGTATATGTGTAGCTTAATGACCAAGGTGATGGAATTCTTAACTTTTTTTATAAAAAAAAAATGGTAAGGAAAAATACATTAGGAGTCTATCCTCACGAGGGGTATTCTCAATGTGTTGGATACAATAATTTGATGTAAAGCTGAGTTATTACTATCCTACAATTTGTTGTAAAGCTGAGTTATTACATGAGTGAATATCAAAAGAATTTGTAATAAGATGTTCCACATTGGTGATCCAATCACCACCTTGATTTGCTTGTCGAAACACGTGTCAAGCTTGAGTGTGATGAAATTGATCAAGGAGGAGTTTACAATCGTGAATGATGTTTGCAATCTTCAATGGGGTCGACCAAGAACTATTAAGCGCATTAATGACCATGAGATTTTCTTCAATTCAATTATAATGTTATTGATACCTTTTTGGAGAGCTACTTTGATACCTCTACGGAGAATTGTTGCTTCGGACACAAAAAATTTAGCTTCACCAAGGTTGAACGTTGTGGCATGGAGGAGAGAGCCGTTGTGAGCCCGAATAATGATGTCGGCAGTGGCACTGCTACCCTTGACCGACCCATCAATTTAGTTTGTAGGTGGACAAGGGTAGGAGCTCCCACGTTACAAACTTAGGAGTGGAAGTGGGGGAAGGGGAAGGGGAAGGGGAGGTGCTCTCATGAATGGAGAGCCTAGATCTTGATAAGCATTGAAAGATAGTCTAGTTTTCCACTCCTGGGTGGAGAATTCAGCTCTGTGAATAATCCTGTGAGGGCACTATTTTTTATTATAAAAAATGACAGGATCACACTCTTTTCATATACTCTAAAATAGGAACAAACAATATGATAAGAGCATATTTCCTTTGTTAGACTGATGGGACTGAGGGGTTTAATTTTAGCCCGATCTTTTGTTTCAGCTAGATTCCAAAAATATCTAGAGGGGGACAATGGAAAAATAAATGATCAATAGTTTCTGGACCATTTTGGCATAGAGCACAAAGATTGGAAGGTACAATATGCCTAGAGAAAAGAACATCTCGAACACTAAGACTATTTTGACAAATCTGCGGCATTCGCAGCTTTGGAGGGATTTTAAGTTTCCATAACCATTTAAAAGGCCAAGGCGGAGAATGTGGAATGTCATGCGTAAGCCAATTAGCTGATTTTGTAGTGAAATTTTCACTAGTAGAAGGTCCCCAATTAGGGACATTCGGGATGGCATTGTGGGGGAGGGGAATACCCTTGACTTTTGTTATTATTTGAGGTGGGAGAAACGTGCACTAATTTTGCAAAATTTCATGTGTGGTCTGAGCCGCTAAACGAAGCCAAAGTGAGAGAAAGACCGACTTTATCTTTTTGAAGATGGAGAGTGTCTAGGAGACACTCATGCGATAGCCAATTATCCAAACAAAAAAGAATTTGGTTGTCTGACCTAATTTTCCACCTAATGCCTTTTCTAAGCAGTTCACATTGGGCAACAATTTTTTTCCAAATATGGGACTCTTCTTCATTAGAGCGACCCAAAAGCTAGAGGATGGTGAGATGAGATTCGAAGCCAGCTTTGGCTATGAAAGCCTTGTTGAGTGGTAAAGAACGTCTTAGCCCAAGACCTAGAAGACTTATGTGTGTAGATGGTTTTCCAAGCAATAAGAAGGATGAAATTTTTTTTAGATTGTCGCCAGAAAAATTCGGTTATTTGACCATATCCCTAACAAACGATTTTTTGCACCATATAACCTTGTGAGTTTCCAAATTCACCATATACCCTCGACGTTTTAAAAAATACATCAAACTGTCCTTATGACTAACGAAAGTCTAACACCGTTAGCCATTCACCCTTATTCTCGCCTCTAGCTTCATTAAATCATCTAAACCTAACCCTAACCCCTTATCTAATACCCTAACCATAACCACCTAACCACCACCTCTCTTCCCACCCTATCCCTTCCCCCACTCCCGCAACCCCTCTTCTCCCCACCCTCGTATTCCCCCATCCCCCCTCCACCATAACTTCATCCCCGAAGCTCTTACTCCTAGATTTTCAAACAGAGGAGAACAAAAATCTTGGTTCGATGAATGACAATAGAAATTTCGAAAATATGGGTTCTGATTTGAATAATGGAAACAGAGGAGAACGAAGGGGAGGCTGCGGAGATACGGGGGAGGGGGGCTTCGAGGGTGAATGAAGCGGGGGCTGCTGGGCTGCGGGGAGGGGGTTGCGGGACAACAGGGGAGATGGATGGGGGGCTGCGGGGGCGGGGAAGGAGGTTGTGGGGGTGGTGTGGTTGTGGGAGGAAGGGGTAGGGATGGGGGAGGGTCGGTGTAGTTAAGGTTAATTAAGGGTTAGGGTTAGGGTTAAAGGGGGTAAGGTTTAGATGATTTAATTAGAGTTAGAGGAGGAATTAGGGGTTAAACTAACGGTGTTAGACTTCAATTAATCATAAGGGTAGCTCAGGAGGCAAGGGGTGTCATATGTTAGACTTTATCCTTACAATCGATTGAGAATGTCTCCCTTAGATCTTTTCTCCAGTGGGCACTACAGTGCCTACTATTGTTTCCTTTTATTTTTTACGTTGAAGTGCCTACTTCTTCACAGTTTCAGAATGTGAACTAGAGTGGAGACGTATGATTTAGTCCTTTGTTATCACAAGTCTAAAGATTACCCATTGCTAGATTTTCAATGACGGACAAGGAATAGATTCTAGTTGTTATAAGGAAGTGTAGCATCTACACATATAGAAAAGTAGAGGAGAACAGGAAAGCAAACTTTAGTGAGATGTAGCTCACGAGCATATGAAGCAACATCTTCTGTTGGAGGCACACGTTCGATATTTAACCCTTGTAACTTTAGCTGGAACATAGGATTGAGGTAATCTTTACTACCTGAAGATCTTTTTGATCTATATGAGCAACGAACGCGGTATGTAACACCCCGATAATTCTATCATTTCCAAATACCTTTTCAATATAAAACTTAGATAATCATCAAAACATTATCTCCCGTATGATAACGTATCGACTTATTCAAAATTTTGCAGCGAAAAACATATAATTGTACTTTAGAATTATTGGAATATAATAAATAACGAATAACTTGAAAACCAAACAACATTGTTAACTTTAACCTCAAACCAAACTTAAATGTAAATGTATCTACTATAAGACAATAAATAGATCAATCTGTTATACAAGCTCTCCATTCCCAAATTTCCATGATGCAATATCTGCACACCCGTAGATGTCAATGCACCAAAAAATCTGCTCACCAAGAATAAGTCATCTCAGGATCAATAAAGCAAAGTCATGATCAACACATAAAAATAAAGCACGTAATCAACAAAGCTGAGTACTACATAGTAATAAATAAACATTCCTAACATGATACTAATATATATAAGTAAGGATAAATAACAACGTAACAATCTGTACATAACTTTTACTGAACTAAACTTTAACAATCTTTTTATTACTTTAATGAAATAGTAATTGAACTGAGTTGTCTCATCTAAAACCAGCTTTCCCTTTGGAAGATTAAATACGGGGGCGACTCCGTATTCCAAATAACCTACGATATCTAGGAACCTTTTAATAAAAATAGGAACGGTGATCAATCCAATTTCCAGAAAAAGTTATGACACGACCACCATGAACCCCAACTCCTGATTGTCCAACTTCAGACGTGCACCAATCTAATGTTTATTACTATCTAAGTTTCACTTTACATGATTTACCAATTATTACTTGTTATGACACCCAAGTAATATAAATAATATATAATCAAACATTCACAACTTTATTTCTTTTTATCTTAGGATTAAATAAGTGATCATACAACTTACAACCCAAGATTAATTCCTTCTTTAATACAGTCCTTCTTATTTGTTGAACCTAGCCAACAACCAACTTAGCTTTCAAAGGCATAAAAATTATCAACTTACCAAATAGGCCCACAGTCCTCATAGAGTAGTGAAATTAATAATATAAGGGAACACATGATTCAGTCATGATCCAACTGATAGATATATTAATTCCCCCATGTGAATCAATAAATAAAGTTCCCAACCAACATGCTTACATAATACTCCATACAAAGATATTAATCTCATAATTAAATCTCATACTTAACATGTTCACACACAGGCATAAAACATTTAAAATCCAATCATAATAGAAATCATATATGAATTCACAAAGTTTCTATACATGATACTACATAACTTTTCTTTCCTAAAATCATGATACTACATCAAACAACACATAGATATGTACGTACCTTGTGTAGACAAATCGATAAGCTACACTTTTAACACTTTAGAAGTCGCCTACAGAGTAATCTCCCGCCTAAAACAACCAATAGAATTTATAATTAATACTCCAAATAAATTCCAGCAACTTTAAAATACTTTAAATTTCCTTTAAAAATATTTCAAAATTGTTTTATCATTAAAAATTCAATTACTCATATTCCTATGCATAATACTATTATACTAGTCATGAAAATCCATAAAACTCCATTAATAACAATCTTTTTTCAAAATTCCAGCAACTTACCAATTATCAAAACTCTCTTTAAACATACATGAACATACTTAAATTTATAACATGCTATTATGATTTTTCAATCTTTAATACCCTAAAAATCCATGCTTTGATAATTAAAAATCCAATTTAAACATAATAATCAAATCTGAATTTTTATTCTTTCAATACATAATTTGTATAATCATGAATTCATCATTAAAATAGTAATTTAAAGCTTCTAATCGTAATTAGTACAAAAAGAAAACATAATCTTTAATCAAAACTTGAGGAAGAAGAAAAGAAATCAAACCAACACAAGAAAAGAGAGGAAGAGAGGATCGCCAGACAAGGACCACGATAGTGGCGGTAGCAGCAGCAGCCGGAAGGTTGGTGGTGGTGTTGGTGATGTGGAGTGGCAGTGTTTCTTATGGAGGAAGAAAGTGTTTCTTGAAGAAGAAGAAAGAACGAAGAAGAGAGAAAAAATCACGTGGAAGGGAAAGGAGAGAGGACCGATTATTATGTGGGGGGAGGAGAGAGAATATTTTTTTGTGTGTAAAATATTTGGGCTTAATGATATTTATAAGTAATCTTTCCTTTTGGGCTTAAGAAAAGGTAATTGGATCCTAAGTAGGACAGGATAATGAATAGGATTGATAAATAAACTCCTAACATTATTAGAAATTCATTTTCATAGTCCAGTTAGTATTTAGGTTCCTCAAGCCCATTTAAAATCATTTTTCAAATCCAATTAGTATTTTATATTTGAAAGCATGCCTTAAAAAAATATTTTAACTTCCTTAAATCTTTAAAATAATTCCTTTGACTTTCAAAATAGTCAACCTTTTAAAGAAATATATTACTTTAAACTAAATTAATATATATATATATATATATATATATATAATATAATATATATATATATATATATATATATATATATTATATTTATAAAATTCATAAATTTACGGGGGATTACAGTCTACCCCTCTTAAAAGAAGTTTCGTCCCGAAACTTGAAACAAAATTCCCATAAATCGAAAATTTTGATCTAAAATTTCATTTGGGAAATACTTGTGTTGCTTCTTGAACACACTTTTTTATGCGTAGAATCTATTTATTTTGCACCAATATGTGCAAATCGCCAAATAAGCATAAAAATGCATCAAAATCCTATAAAAATAGGTAAAAAGAGCAAAATTCTATCGCATTCTATCCCCCTTAAAGAAAACGAGTCACCCCCTCGTAACTCACCTCAAGGAACAAGTTTGGATATTTCTTCTTCATTTTATCTTCAGCTTCCCATGTTGCCTCTTCGGACTAGTAGTTAGACCAAAGTACTTTCACGATATAGACGTCCTGCATGTACTACACACCTTTTTGTCAAGAATCTAAACAGGTCTTTCTTCATAATGTGAGGCTACTATCGATCTAGATCCACTCAGGGTCTAAATCATGAAGCTCATCAGGGATATATCGCTTGAGTTGGGAGATAAGGAGCACATCATACATCTTCTCAAACTCAATTGGCAATGCCAACCTGTATGCTAGTTTCCCAATTCTGAAATCTCATATGGGCCTACATATTTGGCACTTAACTTGTCATTTTTCCCAAATCTCATGACGCTCTTAGTTGGTGATACTTTCAAAAACACTTTATCACCTACTGCAAACTCATCTTCGCGTCGTTTTTAAGTCGGCATAACTCTTTTGCCTATCTTGAGCAGCTTGGATTCTAGCCTAAGTCAGTTTGACATTCTTGACGATTTCCTTAATGAACTCTGTCCCCAAGACTATATTCTCAGTAAAGTCATTCCAGCAAATGGGACTTCTACACTTCCGTCCATATAGTGCCTCGAAAGGTGTCATCTTAATGCTCGCATGATAGCTATTATTATAGGAAAATTCGATGAGGTCTAATTATCCTCCAAACTACCTTGTAAATCAATAGGGCACGCTCTCAACATATCCTCCATGGTTTGGCTAGTCCTCTCAGTTTGACCATCAGTCGTAGGGTGAAAGGTTGTACTCATCTTTAATGTTGTCCCAAGATTTAATTGGATCTTTTTCTAAAATTTCGAGACAAACCTCGAATCACGATGTGAAAAAAAAATCCCTTGGAACCCCATGCAATCTCACCACATGCCTAATGTACGTCTTTGCAAGTTGCTTCATTTTCCATGTTTCCTGAATAGTTATAAATATGACGGACTTAGTCAATCAGTCCACAATAACCCAAATTGTATCATTGTCACTCCTCATTCTAAGCAAATGTAATAACCCTGTTTGTAAGAACGTTTATTTAGAAGTTAAATATAATTACTAAGTTAATTATATTCCGAAAATTATTATTTTATTTGAGTTGTGGAGTATTATTTTTATATGTCGTGTTGTAATGTATTTATTTATGTAATTATATGAGATTATTTCTATTATTATTTTATATTTTGGGTTTTGTGCAATTAGTTGAGCGGTATTGAGCAAAGTAGAAAACAAAAGTCGGTTTCCGCTCGAACCATCCGATCCTTTGTTATTATTGTCGGTCAACGAAACCCCATCATCTCACTTTACTCTCTCGTGGATTCTAGAATTTCAAACCCTAACGCTCCCTGTCATTTTGTCACACCCAAGAGGAAACCCCAAACATGTGAAACCCAATATCCGAACCTCCAAAATTGAAAACCCGAAACACTTTCTCTTTCTTCTCCGCCGTTGCCTCGTCGGCGTTCTTAAATTCATCAGAGCTTTCTTTTCCCCCCGGTGCGGTGTTGTTGTTGTGCTAGCTATTCGGTCGTTTCTTCTCGCCTCCTCATCGCGGTCGTCTGTGCGACTATGCGGTGTTGCACATGTCGTTACGGTCTTGCTGCCACCACATCTAGTTGTTGTTGTGTTGTCGGTGCTGTTATTACTCGGTGATGCTCAACCAGCCTCGCCAAAGTTTCGAGAACCTATGTTCCCCTGTTCTTCGCTGCTCCCAGTAGAATAGAGGAAAATTTACCTCTTTGTTCTTAATTTCGACCCTTTTGTTCATAATTCAAGCCCAAGTTGCTGCTGTTATTGTTGCTGTTTGTAGTTTTGTTCTGTTGTTGTTGGGATTGTTGTAGTTGTGGTGTTGAGTTGCTGTTGTTTATTGTTGTTGCCGCGATGTTGTTATTGTTGTTGTAGTTGTGGTGGCTGTTGAGGAGTTGTTGTGGTGGTTGTGGTGGATGTTGTTGGGTTGGTGTTGTTATTATTCGTTGTTTGTTTGTTGTTGTTGTTGTGGCAGTGCGTTATTTTGTTTTTGATTTAGGTGAAAGTTGTGAGTTGAGTTTAGTTAGTTTGGTTCTATAATTAGAATTCTCATTATGAATTAAGGATTGTGGAATTGGGATGATGTAGTTGATGTGATCGAAGTTATAGTTATTAATTAAGGATTAAGGAAACTAGAATATTAAAGGTTAATAATTTCTAAATTAGGAATTGGTTATGATTGTGTTTTTAGTTTAGATTAGTTTAAGATTGTTAATTAATTATCGTTATAATTGTGAGGTGATTCTTGGAGGATGATTTTAGAGTGAAGAATCATTCAGAATTATGAAGTTGATTGTGTTGTTGGAATTGGAATGTGTTCAGGTAACTTTTATGTTTAGTAAAATAATCTACTCCTGCCCTTCTGTGTGGATCTCTGTTTTTGATAATTAAGTTCGTACTATAGCCATAGTTATGAATGTAATGATGAAATGTCATTTATTGATTATGAATATGCAACTGTTTTGCTGGCTTATTTTATAAACTGAAACTAGAAAGTAGGCAAGGTATCGGTGGAGGATGGTTACTCTTTTGACTTGATATGGTCGGCTACGCTCCGTAACGAGCCTTGGCGGTAGTATTGCTGGGCTCCATAACGAACCTAGGAGGCAGCGTTTGTCCAAAATCTTGCAATTGATTTGTTTGAGAGAGTCAGCTATGCCAGCGTTGTAATGAGATAAATACAGTTTGATAAATAAAAGCTATTTTAACGGGCTGAAGTGAAGGTTACGAATTTTCCACTCATTTTGGAATTTTTTTTGTTTTGTATTTCTTCTCTGAATTTGCAGGTTGGTGTTACTTGGAATTGGAAGTGGAGAAAGATAATGATGCACCATATAACCTTGTATGTTCGATAGTTGGTTTGAGAATAATTATTTACATTTCGTTGGATATAATATTTTGGGAATTTTAGTGGAGTTATTGGTGTAATTATGGTTGTTTTTCGTTACGAAGTAATTTATTTAAGAGTTAATTGTTGTTTATGGATGTTGAGTGTGTTTCGCTAGCAGTTCGAAAGAACGGACTGCTACAAGATGGTATTAGAGCAGCCTTGCGACTGTATGCCTAGTTGGCTACCTAGCGAGGGTAAAAGATTCTTAATTGGGATAGCTTGAAATCGATTTGGGATTATTAGTGGTTGAGAATTGATGATAAGAAATTAGGAATGTTGAAGCTTAAGTATATGGTGTGTATGTTGAGAAATATTTTGTTAATTAAACGAATTTCAAACGTGATCTCTACAAATGAGATGACTGGAATCCCATGTCGAAATTTTTTGCCCCCTTTGTTTTCTTTGCTCCTCGATTTTGATATTGAGTTGAAGTGGAGATACAGAAGCTGATGGTAGAATTGAGGTTTAATGCCTGAAATCTTACGAGTTTGAGAGTTTTGTTTTGTTTAAATTATTATTTTCTAGTTTCGAGGACGAAACTTTAAATAAAGGTGGTAGTATGTAATAGCCCTGTTTTTAAGAACGTTTATTTAGAAGTTAAATATAATTACTAAGTTAATTATGTTCCGAAAATCATTAATTTATTTGAGTTGTGGAGTATTATTTTTATATGTCGTGTTATAATGTATGTATTTATTTAATTATATGAGATTATTTTTATTATTATTATTTTATATTTTGGGTTTTGTGCAATTAGTTGAGCGGTGTTAGTCAAATATAAACACTGGGTCAACTACAAGAGGGGGGGAGGGGTGAATTGTAGTTGGGGAGATTTTTAAACTTTTTGCAGATAAATTAAAATGAAAGCTAATAAAGAGGAGTAGTAACAAAGAAGAACACACGAAGATCCTTTTAACAAGGTTCTCTTCCTCAATTCTTTAGGAAGAAACCTTGCTCTTTTTTTATAATAGTTCTTACAACTTATTATAAATTAATCCTCACTTAGTTCCTCTTGGAACAAGTTCCCAGTCACCGTTGCCCCTGAACACGTGACTTTCCTCACTCGACTTCACTAGAAGTCTTCTCTTTCTCTTTTCTCTCTCTAGATGACAAGATTTTGTTCTCTCAACCCACTCTCTAAGAATCTTACAAATGTGTATGTTAAAAGAAGAAGCAAATTACAAGAAAAACTTTCTAAGTAAATATTCACTTGATGTCGCATGAATGTTCTTAAGTTTTTTTTTTCAAAAAAAATCTTCTATAAATAGCTATCGAAGTACTTCCTTCATTGGGACATGGGGTGCTCCATATTCTCCTCAACTCGTGCAAGTGGAATGATGGAGATCATGGCCTTTGCTTTCGCTGCACTTCTTCCACGATCTTTGCAACGGAAATAAGCTCCTTACACTAGCCGTTAGTGGCGAGGTGGTTGGAGAGTTTCAAGGGATCAACTCCTCAATATTTGCCACTCCATGAGAGTTTGTTGGAGAGAAACAAGGAAGCATCTCCGCGATATTCTCCACGTTATTCTCCACGCAATTTTCATCTATTTCCTTGCATGATCACAACCACATTATATCTACTAACTTAAAGAATCCTAAGATAAATATCTTGACTTAGATTAAATAATCAATATTTCTCAACAAGATATAAATTTACACTACTACAAAATAGGGCAAAGATAACAGTCAATTGAGGTTTAAGATAACACATTAGAGGTATTATCCAAGTTAGTTTAATGTTAGGTAAAGATAACACCTGTTAGTAGTGTTATCTTTAATAAGGCAAAGATAACACTTATTTATCATAGTTATTATGTAACTTTAGAACACATCTATGAGAGATAATTGTTATCTTTGGTTTGCTTGTGATTGATTTACTTCAAGCAAAGAACACCTATTAAAGAGTAGATGTTATCTATAGTGATAGAGTAGATATTAATTCTAGCAAATGACACTTTATCTTTGCTATCTTTTACAAGTTACTCAAGCTCATTGATAATATTGGAGAATCTAGTGAGCATATCTTGAACTGACTCTTTAGGTTTCATTTGCAACAACTCATACCTATGCATGAGTAACTTGTTCCTTCATTTAGAGAGTCTATCTTTGATCTCTTGACTTCGCTTATTCCTTCATGAGTAACTTGTAGAAGTTCCTACATTTACTTGGCTGATTTGCATCCCGTGACTCTATTGTGTTCATGGGGACCAAGGCCACGGTGGAGAATCTTCTTGGCTAAATTGTTCATCTCCATTTTATCAAAGTCCTCTTTGTCAAACTTTGAGAGAGGCTTAGAAGCTGACTCGCCTTTTTCGTCCTTCTTAGTGACTTCAAAGTCACCGATTTCAATGACTCTCCAAACTTGATAATTTTCAGCCTTGATAAAGATTTCCATACGATTCTTCCAGTATGGATAGTGCTTGTCATTGAACATAGGCGGACATTGGGTTGAGTAATCTTCTTCCAATCTTTCTCCCGTAGTGTTCATGCTTGCCAGGAACTAGCTCCTCAGTGTTAGCTGATTTTTGGAGGAACCGGCTCTGATACCAATTGTTATTCTAGTATAAACACTAGGTCAACTACAAGAGGGGGGAGGGGGTGAATTGTAGTTGGAGATATTTTTAAACTTTTTGCGGATAAACTAAAATGAAAGCTAATAAAGAGAACTAGTAATAAAGAAGAACACACGAAGATCCTTTTAATAAGGTTCTCTTCCTCAATTCTTTAGGAAGAAAACTTGCTCTTTTATTTATAATAGTTTTTACAACTTATTATAAATCAGTCCTCACTTAGTTCATCTAGGAACCAGTTCCCAGTCACCTTGTTCCCCCTAAACACGTGACTTTCCTCACTTGACTGCGCTAGAAGTTTTCTCTTTCTCTCTTCTCTTTCTCTTTCTCTTTCTCTTTTCTTTCTCTTGATTACAAAATTTTGTTCTCTCAACCCACACTCTAAGAATCTTACAAATGTGTATGTTAAAAGAAGAAGCAAATTGTAAGAAAAACTTTCTAAGTAAATATTCACTTGATGTCGCATGAAAGTTCTTAAGTTTTTCTTCAAATAAAATCTTCTTTAAATAGCTGTTGAAGTACTTCCTTCATTGGAACATGGGGTGCTCCATTTTCTCCTCAACTCGTGCAAGTGGAATGATGGAGATCATGGCCTATGCTTTCGCTCCACTTCTTCCACGATCTTTGCAACGAAAATAAGCTCCTTACACTAACCATTAGTGGCGAGGTGGTTGGAGAGTTTTAAGGGATCAGCTCCTCAATATTTGCCACTCCATGAGAATTTGTTGGAGATAAACAAGGAAGCATCTCCACGATATTCTCCATGTTATTCTCCACGCAATTTTCATCTATTTCGTTGCATAATCACAGCTACACTATATCTACTAACTTAAATAATCTTTTATCCAAAGATTTCTAGGTTACAAGAATATTAATCATACCATATGATAAAGATTCAAAGAGTATAAGATAAATATCTTGACTTAGATTAAATAATCAATCTTTCTCAACAAGATATAAATTCAAATTGGAACATTACATTATTTTTGGTTTTTATAATTTTCGAATAAATAAATAATTAAATACTATATAGTAAAATTAACCTAAGTATTTGGCATCATTAAAACATGAAATATAACAAGCGGTATTTCGCAAACTAGAAAGAAAAACTCGGTTTCCTTCTCGAACCATCCGATCCTTTGTTATTATTGTCGGTCAATGAAACCCCTCATCTTACTTTACTCTCTCATGGATTCTCAAAATTCAAAACCCAACCCTCCATTTCATTTTATCACACCCAAGAAGAAACCCCAAAACCCCGTGAAACCCAAAACCCCAACCCTAAAACTGATAACCCAAAACCCTTTTTGTTTCTCCTCTAGGGTTGCCTCGCCAGCATTTTTGAAATTCTTCTGAGCTTTCTTTTCCCCGGTGCGGTGCTGCTACTATGCTAGCTATTTCGTCGTGTCTTCTCGCCTCCTCATCGCGGTCGTGTGTACGACTGTGCGGTGCAGCGCGTGTCAACACATCTAGTTATTGTGATGTCGGTGTTGCTGTTACTCGCTGGTGCTCAACCAGCCTCGCCGAACTTTCGAGACCTTATGTTCCCCTGTTCTTCGCTGCTCCTAGTAGAACATAGGTAATTTTTCCTCTTTATTCTTAATTTAGACCCTTTTATTCATAATTCAAGCCCAAGTTGCTGATGTTATTGTTGTTGTTGGTAGTTTTGTTTTGTTGTTGTAGGTATTATTGTAGTGGTGGTGTTGAGTTGCTGTTGTTTGTTGTTGTTGCTGTTGTTATTACTATTGTTATAGTTGTGGTGGATGTTGCGGAGTTGTTGTGGTGGATGTTGTTGGGTTGTTGTTGTTGTTATTGTTCGTTGTTTGTTTGTTTGTTGTTGTTGTTGTGGCAGTACATTTTTGTTGTTGTGGCACTACGTTGTTGTGTTCTATAATTAGAATTACCATTATGAATTGATTGTGGAATTTGGGTGTTAGTCGATATAGCTAATGTCATCAAAGTTATAGTTATTAATTAAGGATTAAGGAAATTAGAATGTTAAAGGTTGATGATTTCTAAATTAGCAATTGGTTATGATTGTGTTTTTAGTTTATATTAGTTTAAGATTGGTTTATTGATTATCGTTATAGTTGTGAGGTGATTCTTGGAGGATGATTTGGGAGTGAAGAATCATTTGGAATTATGAAGTTGATTGTGTTGTTTGAATTGAATGCGTTCAGGTAACTTTTATGTTCAGTAAAATAATTTACTCAAGCCCTTCTGTGTGGATCTCTGTTTTTTATAGTTAAGTTGGTACTATGGCCATGGTTATGAATGCGATGATGAAATGTCATTGATTGATTATGAATACGCAAATGTTTTGCTGGCTTAGCTTATGAACTGAAAATAGAAAGTGGGCAAGGTATGGGTGGAGGATGGTTACTCTTTTGAACTGATACGGTCGGCTACACTCCATAACAAACCTTGGGGGTAGTATTGCTGGGCTCTATAATGAACCCTTGGAGGCATAGTTGTTGTTGCCGTTGTTGATACTGTTGTTATAGTTGTGGTGGCTGTTGTGGAGTTCTTGTGGTGGTTGAGGTGGATATTGTTGGGGTGTTGTTGTTATTGTTCGTTATATGTTTGTTGTTGTTGTTGTGGCAGTGCGTCGTTATTGTTATGGCAGTGCGTTGTTGTCTTCTCGATTTAGGTGAAAGTTGAGAGTTGAGTCTAGTTAGTTTGGTTCTATAATTAGAATTCTCATTATGAATTAAGGATTATGGAATTGGGATGTTAGTCGATGTAGCTAATGTAATCAAAGTTATTGTTATTAATTAAGGATTAAGGATATTAGAATGTTAAAGGTTGATAATTTTTTAATTAGGAATTGGTTATGATTGTGTTTTTAGTTTAGATTAGTTTAAGATTGGTTATTGATTATAGTTATAATTGTGAGGTTATTCTTGGAGGATGATTTTGGAGTGAAGAATCATTCGGGATTATGAAGTTAATTGTGGTTTTGGAATCAAATTGCGTTCAACTAACTTTTATGTTCAGTAAAATAATTTACTCATGCCCTTCTATATGGATCTTTGTTTTTGATAATTAAGTTCGTACTATGGCCATAGTTATGTATGTGATGATGAATTGTCATTGGTTGATTATGAATACGCAATTGTTTTGCTGGCTTAGTTTATGAACTGAAATTAAAAACTGGGCATGGTATGGGTGGAGGATGATTACTCTTTTGACCTGCTACGGTCGGCTAAGCTCCATAACGAAACTTGGGGGTAGTATTGTTGGGCTCCATAACAAACCCTTGGAGGCACAATTATCCAAAACCTATACTTGCCACTGATTTGTTTAAGAGAGTGAGTTATGCCAACGTTGTAACGAGATGAAAATGGTTTGATGAGTAAAAGCTATTTTAACGAGCTGAAGTAAAGGTTACGAGTTTTCCACTCATTTTGGAATTTGTTAGTTTTGTATTTGTTCTATGAATTTGCAGGTTTGGTTTTCTGAGCTCGAAATTGAAAGTGGAGAAGGATATAGATGTCTTGTGGTTAAGGATTGAGTTTGTATTTAAGATAGTTGGTTTGAGAATAGTTATTTATATTTCGTCGTATATAATAGTTTGGGAATTTTAGTGGAGTTATTGGTGTAATTACGGTTGTTTTTCGCTACGAAGTAATTTATTTTAAGAGTTAATTTTTGTTTATGGATGTTGAGTTTGTTTCGCTAGCAGCTCGAAAGAGTAGGCTGTTACAAGATGGTATCAGAGCAACGTTGCGACCGTATGCCTAGTTGGCTACCTAGCGAGGGTAAAACATTCTTGGGATAGTTTGAAATCGATTTGGGATTATTAGTGGTTGAGAATTGATGATCAGAAATCAGGTTTCTTGAAGCTTGAGTATATAAGGGTTTGCGCTTTTGCATGTGCTATATGGATCCATTTATGTACAGATGTAGTGTCCCGTGTTATTTATGATGGTGTGTATTTTTGAGAAAATTGTATGATTTGGTTAATTAAGCGAATTTCAAACGAGATCTCTACGAATGAGATGACTGGAATCCTACGTCGAAATTTTTTGCCCCCTTTGTTTTCTCTGCTCCTTGATTTTGATATTGAGTTGAAGTGAAGATACAGAAGCTGATGGTAGAATTGAGGTTTGATGCCTGAAATCTTACGAATTTTAGATTTTGGTTTTATTTAAATTATTATTTTTCAAGTTTCGAGGACGAAACTGTAAATAAGGAGCGTAGTATAATAGCCCTATTTTTAAGAACGTTTTAAGTTAGTTATGTTCCAAAAATTATTATTTTATTTGTGTTGTGGAGTATTATTTCATATGTCTTGTTGTAATGTATTTTTTTAATTATATGAGCTTATTTCTATTATTATTATTTTATATTATTGGTTTTGTTCAATTAGTTTAGCAGTATTTCGCAAATTAGAAAACAAAAGTCGATTTCCTTCTCGAACCATCCGATCCTTTGTTATTATTGTCGGTCAATGAAACCCCATCATCATACTTTACTCTCTCGCGGATTCTAGAATTTCAAAACCCAACCCTGCATGTCATTTTGTCACACCCAAGAGGAAACCCCCAAACCAGTGAAACCCAAAATCCCAACCCCCAAACTGAAAACCCGAAACACTTTCTCTTTCTCCTCGCCATTGCCTCGTCGGTGTTCTTGAAATTCGTTGGAGCTTTATTTTCCTCGGTGCGGTGCTGCTGCTGTTCTAGCTATTCTGTTGTGTTTTCTCGCCTCCTCATTGCGGTCGTGTGTGTGACTGTGCGGTGTTGCGCATGTCGCTACGGTGGTGTTGCCGCCACATCTAGTTGTTGTTGTGTTGTCGGTGTTGTTGTTACTCGCTGGTGCTCAACCAGCCTCGCTGAAGTTTCGAGACCCTATGTTCCCCTGTTCTTCGCTGCCCCTAGTAGAATAGAAGTAAATTTACCTCTTTGTTCTTACTTAGGGAATTGACTCTTTTCACGAGTAGGCTGCTGTTAGAATGCTCTGTTGGTTCTAGGTTTGACACATCTATTATCATTCTCTTCTCTTGCCGATATCGACGTGCCTTCTTTTTGTTGGCTTTCTTTCCATTTTTGGTAGAAAGCTTCCTTAGCGAGTCAAAAATGGATTGTGTGCATGATGAGTCACTTTTGTGCTTTGGTTAGACCCTTTTATTTGTAATTCAAGCCCAAGTTGCGGTTGTTATTATTGTTGTTGGTAGTTTTATTTGCTGTTGTTGGGATTGTTGTAGTGGTGGTGTTGAGTTGTTGTTATTGGTTGTTGTTTGTTTGTTTGGGAGCTTTTGTTGTGGCGGTGCGTTGTTGTTGTTGCGGCAGTGCATTGTTGTGTTCTTGATTTAGGTGAAAGTTGTTAGTTGAGTTTAGTTAGTTTGGTTCTATAATTAGAATTCTCATTGGAATTGGGATGTTCGTCGATGTAGCTAATGTCATCGAAGTTATAGTTATTAATTGAGGATTAAAGAAATTAGAATGTTAAAGGTTGATATATAATTTCTAATTTAGGAATTAGTTATGATTTTGTTTTTAGTTTAGGTTAGTTTAAGATTGGTTATTGATTATAGTTATAATTTTTAGGTTATTGTTGGAGGATGATTTTGGAGTGAAGAATCATTCAGGTGCATGAAGTTAATTGTGTTGGAATCGGATTGCGTTCAGGTAACTTTTAGGTTCAGTAAAATAATTTACTCATGCCTTTCTGTGTGGATCTGTGTTTTTGATAATTAAGTTCGTACTATGACCATAGTTATGAATGTGATGATGAAATGTCATTGGTTGATTATGAATACGCAACTGTTTTGTTGGCTTAATTTATGAACTAAACATAGCAAGTTATGGGTGGAGGATGATTACTCTTTTGACCTGCTACGGTCGGCTACGGTCCATGACGAAACTTGGGGGTAGTATTGCTGGGCTCCATAACGAACCCTTGGAGGCACAGTTATGAAAAACATGTACTTGCCACTGATTTGTTTATGTGAGGGAGTTATGCCGGCATTGTAAGGAGATGACAATGGTTGTATGAATAAAAGCTATTTTAACGGGCTGAAGTAAAGGTTACGGGTTTTCCACTCATTTTGGAATTTGTATGTTTTGTATTTCTTCTCTTAATTTGCAGGTTTGGTGTTCTGAGCTCGAAATCGGAAGTGGAGGAGGATATAGATGTCTTGTGGCTAAGGATTGAGTTTGTATTTTAGATAGTTGGTTTAAGATATTTATTTATATTTCGTTGTATATAATATTTTGGGAATTTTAGTGGATTTATTGGTGTAATTACGGTTGTGTTTCGCTGCGAAGTAATTTATCTAAGAGTAAATTGTTGTTTATGGATGTTGAGTGTGTTTTGCTAGCAGCTCGAAAGAGTAGGCTGTTATAAGATGGTATCAGAGCAACCTTGCGACCGTATACATAGTTGGCTACCTAGCGAGGGTAAAAGATTCTTGGGATAGTTTGAAATCGATTTTAGATTATTAGTGGTTGAAAATTGATGATCAAAAATTAGGAATGTTGAAGCTTGAGTATATAAGTGTACGTTTGCGCTTTTGCATGTGCTATATGATTCCATTTATGTAATGATATAGTGTCCTGTGTTGTTTATGATGGTGTGTATGTTGAGAAAATTGTATGATTTGGTTAATTAAACGAATTTCAAACGAGATCTCTACGACTGAGATGACTGGAATCCTATGTCGAAATTTTTTCCCCCTTTGTTTTCTTTGCTCCTCGATTTTGATGTTGAGTTGAAGTGGAGATACAGAAGCTGATGGTAGAATTGAGGTTTGATGCCTGAAATCTTACGAGTTTGAGATTTTGGTTTTATTTAAATTATTATTTTCAAGTTTCCAGAACGAAACTTTAAATAAGGGTAGGCTGCTGTTAGAATGCTCTGTTGGTTCTAGGTTTGACACATCTATTATCATTCTCTTCTCTTGCCGATATCGACGTGCCTTCTTTTTGTTGGCTTTCTTTCCATTTTTAGTAGAAAGCTCCCCTAGCGAGTCAAAAATGGACTGTGTGCCTGAGGAGTCACTTTTGTGCTTTGGTTAGACCCTTTTATTCGTAATTCAAGCCCAAGTTGCGGCTGTTATTGTAGTTGTTGGTAGTTTTGTTTAGTTGTTGTTGGGATTGCTGTAGTGGTGGTGTTGAGTTGGGATCTCAACTAATGGCACAAAACCCAAAATATAAAATACTAATAATAGAAATAATATCATATAAATAAAAAAATAAATACATTACAACACGACATATAAAAGTAATACTTCACAACACAAATAAAATAATAATTTTTGGAACATAATTATCTTAGTAATTATATTTAACTTATTAAAAACAGGGCTATTACATACTACCACCCTTATTTAAATTTTCGTCCTCGAAACTTGAAATAATAATTTAAGTAAAACCAAAATCTGAAACTCATAAGATTTCAGGCATCAAACCTCAATTCTACCATCAGCTTCTGTATCTTCACTTCAACTCAATATCAAAATCGAGGAATCCTATGCCAAATTTTTTTTCCCCACTTTGTTCTTAAATTAGACCCTTTTATTCGTAATTCAAGTACAAGTTGTTGTTGTTATCGTTGTTGTTGGTAGTTTTGTTTTGTTGTTGTTGGGATTGTTATAGTGGTGGTGTTGAGTTGTTGTTGTTGTCGCGCTGGTGTTAATGTTGTTGTAGTTGTGGCGGCTTTTGTGGAGTTGTTGTGGTGGTTGTAGTGGATGTTGTTGGGTTGTTGTTGTTATTGTTCGTTGTTTGTTTCTTCTTGTTGTTGTGGCAGTACATTGTTGTTGTTGTGGCACTGCGTTGTTGTTTTCTTGATTTAATTAGGTGAAAGTTGTGAGTTGAGTTTAGCTAATTTGGTTCTATAATTAGAATAATCATTATGAATTACGGATTGTGGAATTGGGATGTTAGTTGATGTAGCTGATGTGATCGAAGTTATTGTTATTAATTAAGGATTAAGGAAATAAAAATGTCAAAGGTTGATAATTTCTAAATTAGGAATTGGTTATGATTGTGTTTTTAGTTTAGATTAGTTTAATATTGGTTATTGGTTATATTTATGTATAAACATGAGGTGATTCTTGGAGGATGATTTTGGAGTGAAGAATAATTCGGGATTATGAAGTTGATTGTATTTTAGAATTAGATGCGTTCAGGTAACTTTTATGTTCAGTAAAATAATTTACTCATGCTTTTCTGTGTGGATCTCTATTTTTGATAATTAAGTTCGTACTATGGCCATAGTTATGAATATGATGATGAAATGTCATTGATTGATTATGAATACGCAACTGTTTTGTTTGATATGAAAATACAAAGTGGGCAAGGCATGGGTGGAGGATGGTTACTCTTTTGACCTGATAGGTCGGCTACGCTTGATACTCACTGTTGAAAGTGCTTTGGGCTGATAAGTTATGAAATTTAGTTGAAATAACTCCCCTTTATTCAGTGTTAATGCTTTTAAAAGATGTGAAGTAAAATGTACTTAGTAAAGCTTAAAAGTCGCAATTTCTAAGTGATTTGTGGTGTAATACTCCGTATTTTTAGTAAGTTATTAGTGATTTTTTTTAAAAAGGCTTTATATACTAAAAAGGCTTTTATTAATTATAAAGGTTTCAAATAGGCCTTTGTATTAAATTATGGGGTTTTCAAATAAATTCTAACCCAAATTATATATTGGGCCTAAGTTTACAAGTTATAATCCAAGTAGTTAGAAGATATTTTAAAAAGAAATTTCAAAAAGGATTTACAAAAGATTTATATAGAAAAAAAAAAAAAGAAATTCTTTAAATGACGTGAAGGAACTCACGCCAGTGAGTTACTTTGTTTCCAAGTTGGTTTCTTTTTATTATTTTGTCTTTTGAGTTAATTTGTTAATTGGTTTATTTTATCTTTTCGTTAATTAGCATCTAGACTATTTATCTTGTGGAATATTCCTCTATTCTAGCTATATTATCATAAAAGATAGTTTATCCTACCTAAAGTAATTATCTTTCTCAAAAATCTATCTTTTAGTTCATATTCCTATTCTTATCCTATTTACCCCAACTAGTATATATAGGGGTCTCCACCCACCATATTCTTCACACCAAATTTGAGGAATAAATCTCTTTTCTCAAGTTTAAACTCTCTCTCCCTCTTAGCCTACCTTCTCTATTTTTTTCCTCCCTAGTAGTTATTATTATTAAAGGTGCGTGTATATGTAGATTCTTAATATATATTTGGCATGTGTAGTATCATGTTTCTAAGTTGGTTATTTGGATTAAAATACATGTTTTACGTTTCAGTTGAGTTAACTATGAATGATATAATTTTGGAATAATACGTGCAAGTTGTTAATGTTTAAGAATAAGAGTTGTTTTATGTACACTAATATGTTTTGGTATTATATGAATCTAAAAGATAAGAAGGCAGTAGGTGTGTTCATGTGATTATAGTAATTAGGAAAGGATAGTCTTGTTGTATGAGTTATGTTTTGGTATTCACCTCTACTGACGCTAATAACGGAATTACGAAATAGCTTAATAGTAGGTGATCACTAATGTTCAGTATAACATAGTAGTACAACATTATATTGCTCAGATTACATTGTTAGTTTGACTTATGATCTCATCAATTTACAAATCTTCGAGTATGGTAAAAAAATTAGTTTCAAGGATTTATGAACAAGTCGCTTATATTACGCCACTATTTGGCTAAAGTTATAAGTACTATTATTATAATTTACAAAGAAAGATTATTTTCAAAGATTATTTGATATGAGCAAGTGATTAATATTATGTCTTTTAAGTGGCAAAAGTTTTATATATAAGAATTATTATTCTTATAAAGGAGGATTATTTCCGAAAGATTTTTCTTAGTTATATGATCTTTTATGATCACAATTATAAAGAGGCCACGGCTTGTTCTTTACTAACAAGAACGGTAGCTATTATATTTTACCCATGTACTTTTTGTATAAGTCATGTGGACAAGGTAGTTCCCCTCGCAATAGACTCAGTAAGGAATACTAAACTTGGGGGGTGTGCACACTTTAGGAAAGGTACCTAGGCAAGGAAAAAGGAGTTTTATTAAAGTTATATACGTTATATTATACAAGTATCCAAGGAATTTATACAAGTTATTTCAAGTATCCAAGGAATTTATACAAGTTATTTCAAGTATCCAAGGAAGGTTTATATGAGTATTTTGAATGTTTAGTAAAGTATTTAAATTTCTGCATATACATGTACTCAGTATTTTACTGACACGCTTTTTGTTTTGTTTTGTTTTGTTTTATGGCTTTGTCCCTGTGATGATCCTTTTGGTGAGCAGATTTTTCAGGCTGATTGATGCATACTACATGTGGGAGCTAGTGAGGAGTACTACATAGCTTAGTTTAGTAGTCATTATGTTTTATTTTTCCCTTTGTCATAGTTGAAACAATAAATTTTTATTTATCAATAAAGAGAAGTTATTTTTATTAATTCCGCTGCATTGTTAATTTAGTAGTTAGTAGTTTTAGCCTTTAACGTTATCACGTGGCGGTAATACTCTCAAGTTTCTCAAGTGTTTCATATTAAAATATATTCTTTATAAAGAGAGAAATTTGGGGGTGTTACAAAGTGGTATCAAGAGCCTTTAGGTTTATTAATGAGAGTTTGGGTAGATTTAGGAAGGGCATATAAGTTAGAGTTTCGCATTTTAGTGCATAAATTTTTTTAGTGCATAAATTTTTTGCATTTTATTTGCATAAATAAAGTTATATGCATTTTATTTGCGTATATAAAGTTATATTTCCAAATATAAATATTTTCCAATTTATTTATTTTGAAGAAAGGAATAAGTGTGTGGCTTTATTTTTCTGAGGAAAGTTCTGGCTAAGGAAAGACTTGGTACTTAAGTTGGCCGCTTGTGCCGCACCTCTCTTTCCTGGGAACTCCCTCGATTAATTTTTCCATACACGAAAAACCTAGTATTCGAAATAAAAACTTATTATATACTTAAATTTTTCGAAAATAAAAATAGTTTGAAATTTTTCTTTGTTTCCTTATTTAAAATCAGATTATTATTCTTGAATAATTGTATGACATTATGTCTAGCAAAATATGAAAATATTATTAATTTTCATAAGGAAGGAGATTTTTTTTAGTAGCTTCAATAATTAGTAGTTCTGTAATTAGACTACTACTCCTTATAAATGTTAGCATTCCTTTTCAAGGATTAATAAATAAAATTCTAGTTGGTTCTTTTTATGTTATGTGCAATTTGTTAATCATATTATGAATCATGATTGTTGTATGAATTACAACTTTAGTAGGATCACTTAATAAGTAGGTTGTTTCTTACCCAGGAAGAAATGGCCAGTAGACCCAGAAGTAGATCCAAAACTCGAACAACTCTTAAGGAGTTGACCTCTCTGACCAAGAATTTGGCTAAGGCCATGACTTCTCAACTGAACCGTCAACAAGAACTTGACCTAGCTGGCGAGGTGTTTAAGAAAGTAGCCTCTAGGAATCCACCTGTCTATGATGGAAAAGAGGACCCAGCCAGTCTTGAGAACTGGATTAGAGAGTTTGATAAACTGTTTACTGCTGTTAGGTGTGATGATGAGTTGAAAATCAACAATGCTACATACTACCTAAGAGAGGAAGCTGATTTATGGTGGTCCCAAAGGAAGGAGTCTTTGGCAACTCAAGAGGATTTTGGGTGGGAGCAATTTAAGGAAGCTTGAGAACCAAGTTTTACCCACCTCACTTAAGGAAAAAGAAGTGCCTAGAGTTTACCAACCTAAGGATGGGGACCATGACTGTCAATGAGTACTACTCTAAGTTTATAGAGTTAATGAGGTTTGCACCTGAAATGGTTCCAACTGAAGTTTTGAAGGCTCAACGATTTGAGCAAGGGTTGACCTTGTCCATTCAAGGGAAATTGGGAGGGGCTAACTTTAATAGCCTTGAAGAAGTGTATGGGAGAGCTGCCCATCTATTCGGGATCAAAGGAAGAGAGCTGGAAGTGAATCCTGGAGATAAAAGGAAAGGGTCTAGTAATGGGTTTCAAGGTGGAGATAAGCGTCAAAAGATTAATGGAGGATTCAAGCAAGGAAAGGATGATAAGAGTAATGGGAATAACAACAATCGTAGTCAATCTGAAAATGGAAAGTCCAAGAGAGTCTACTACTGCAAAAGATGTCCAAGAAACCACCCAGGAAGGGACTGTGAAGGAAATCTGGTAACTTGTAGGATTTGTAGCAAGTTAGGCCATAGAGAATATGAGTGCTTCCAGAAAGACTCAGCATCAGCAAATCCTAAGCCAACCCAGAATCAGGGAGGTAATAGGAACAAAGGACTCCAACAGAAAGTGGTGACCCATAATCGTGTTCCTCCTAAGAATGGGAACGGAGGAGACAATCAGGCTAAGACAAATAATCAAGGTCGAGTGTTTGTCATGAGCAATCGTGAGGCTGAAACGACTGCGGGCGTAGTGACTGGTACTTTCTTCATCTCTTCTATTCCAGTTAAGATTTTATTTGATTCAGGAGCTTCTCACTCTTTTATTTCCAAAACCTTAGTGGAGAAACTTAAGTTGGGAAAACCCGAACTTATAAGCATGGATATAGTCATACCTTCTGGAGATGTCATTAACGTTTCTAAGCTATATAGAGATGTTTTAGTGACTATAGCAGGGGTAGAATTTCCTTCAGACTTAATTGAATTCGAGTTAGATGACCTAGATATTGTTATGGGAATGGATTGGTTGGAAAAATTCAAAGCCCAAATAGACTGCAGAGCCCAAAAAGTGACGTTGAAAGGCCCAAAAGGAGTCAAAGTAACCTATAGAAAAATCAGTCAGAAGCCCAGTCCAAGAATGATTTCTGCTATGCAACTCAAGAACTATATAAGAAAGGGGTATCCATTGTACTTGTGTAGTATACAAAAGTTGGGAGTAGAAGGAGAAAAGATGGAGAATATTCCTATAGTGAATGAATTCATGGATGTCTTTCCAGAAGAAATCCCTGGAATGCCTCCAATAAGGGAGGTGGAGTTCACCATAGACCTAATGCCTGGAACTGGCCCAATATCTAAAGCACCATATCGTATGGCTCCAGCTGAAATGAATGAGCTTAAGACCCAATTAGAAGAGTTATTAGAGAAGGGCTACGTAAGGCCCAGTGTATCCCCATGGGGTGCGCCTGTATTGTTTGTAAAGAAGAAGGATGGTAGTCTAAGGTTGTGCATTGACTACCGTGAGTTAAACCAAGTGACCATCAAGAATAAGTATCCTCTCCCAAGGATCGATGATTTGTTTGACCAACTGAAAGGAGCTGGAATTTTCTCTAAGATTGACTTAAGGTCAGGGTATCATCAGTTAAGAATTGCTGATAAGGACATTGCTAAGACCGTTTTAGGACACGTTATGGCCATTATGAGTTTACAGTAATGCCTTTTGGATTGACTAATGCACCAGCAGTATTTATGGATCTCATGCATAGAATTTTTAAGCCATACTTAGACCAATTTGTGGTAGTATTTATAGATGATATATTGGTTTACTCTAAGAATAAAGAAGAGCATGAGAAACACCTCCGAATAATTTTGTCAACCCTCCAACAGAAGCAATTGTATGCAAAGTTTTCGAAGTGTGAGTTCTGGTTGGAAAAAGTGGCATTTTTGGGCCACGTCATATCTAAGGAGGGTTTGCCGTTGATCCAGCAAAGATTGAAGCCGTTAGTGAGTGGCCTACTCCAAAGAATGTGACTGATATAAGAAGTTTTCTAGGTCGCGGGTTATTACAGACGTTTTGTTAAGGATTTCTCAAAAATAGCCGACCAATGACCAACCTTATGAAGAAGGAGTCCAAGTTTATTTGGAGCCCAGAATGTGAGAAAGCCTTCACCATCCTAAAGGAAAGACTAACCACAGCCCCTGTGTTATCCTTGCCTGATGGGAGTGATACTTATGAAGTATATAGTGATGCATCTAAACATGGTCTAGGGTGTGTTTTAATGCAAAATAGAAGAGTCATTGCTTATGCATCAAGGCAACTGAAGCCATATGAAGTCAACTACCCTACTCATGATTAGAGTTAGCCGCAATAGTCTTTGCTTTAAAGATTTGGCGTCATTATTTGTATGGGGTGACATGTAAGATATACACAGATCACAAGAGTTTGAAATACATTTTCACCCAAAAGGATTTGAATATGAGGCAAAGGAGATGGTTAGAATTCATAAAAGACTACGATTTGGATATCCAATACCATGAAGGGAAAGCCAATGTAGTGGCAGATGCCTTGAGTAGGAAGACAAGTCATACCTTAAGCACTATGGTGGTGGCAGATCAATGTGTTTAGACTTTCAGAAGATGAATCTTGAAGTTATGCAATATGGAGAAGTAGAGAAAAATTTTAGTGCATTGACCATCCAACCCTCGATGTTTGATCAAATTAGGGAAGCTCAATTAAAAGATGAAAAATGGAAAGATAAAGGAAAAGGTGAGGGAGGGTCATGCTGGAGACTTCGAAATTCATGAAGATGGAAGTTTAAGAATGGAAGGAAGGTGGTGTATACCCGAAGCTTGTGAAGATTTGAAATTGAAAATCATGGAGGAAGGTCATAATTCTCCATATTCGATGCACCCAGGGGGTGATAAGTTGTATAAGGATTTAAAGAAGAATTTCTGGTGGGCTCGTATGAAGTTGGACATAGCGGAATTTGTTTCCAAATGCTTAACATGTCAAAAGGTGAAGAGTGAACATAAAAGACCCCAAGGAAAGTCCAACCTTTAGATGTGCCAGGATGGAAGTGGGATTCATTTCGATGGATTTCGTTGTTGCTTTACCTAAGGGTAAATCTGGGAATGATACGATATGGGTAATTGTCGATAGGTTGACCAAGTCTGCAGTGTTCATACCTATGAAGGCAACATGGTCGATGGACCAACTAGCTAAGGCCTACATCAAGCATGTATTGAGAATACATGGAGTACCGAAAGATATTGTGTCTGATCGAGATTCTAGATTTTTGTCTAACTTCTGGCAGAAGCTACAGCAAGCCTTTGGTTCGAAGCTATTGATGAGTACTGCTTTTCACCCAGCCACTGATGGCCAGACTGAAAGGACCATACAAACCTTAGAAGATATGTTAAGAGCTTGTGTCATGGAATATCAAGGTTCATGGGAAGATCATCTAGATTTGATAGAGTTCTCCTACAATAACAGTTATCATTCAAGTATAGGCATGGCACCATTCGAGGCTTTGTATGGTAGGAAGTGTACAAGCCCATTATGTTGGAACGATATAAGTGAAACAGTTGTACTTGGGCCTGAATTGATTGAAGAGACCGTGCAACAGGTTAAGATGATCCAAGGAAAGATTAAGGCAGCCCAAGATCGTCAGAAAAGCTATGCTGATCTGAAGCGTAGGGAAGAAGAATATGAAGTGGGCGAAAAAGTGCTTTTGAAAGTATCACCAATGAAGGGTGTGATGAGGTTTGGAAAGAAAGGGAAGCTCAGCCCTAAGTTTATAGGCCCTATGAAATATTGGATAGAGTTGGAAAAGTGGCCTATAGGCTAGCCCTACCCACTGAATTAATCGTGTTCATAATGTGTTCCATATATCTCAGTTGAGACGGTATATCCCAGATAAATCGCATGTGTTGCAGCCTGAAACAGTTCAAATTGATGAGAACTTGTCTTATGAAGAAAGGCCTATTAAGATTTTAGACAGTAAGGTTAGAAGTACCCGAAACAAAGATGTTAAAATTGTTAAGGTGCTCTGGTCTAATCAGAAGTCTGAAGAAGCAACATGGGAAGCAGAGGCTGACATGCGAAAGAAATATCCAGAGTTGTTTGCAGAAGGTTAGTAGTAGAGTTACGGGACGTAACTCCTTTTAAGGGGGGTAGAATACGATAGAGTTTCGCGCGTTTGACTTAGAACCATATTGTTTGGCATATTTTATGAGTATTATTATGTGAATCAACTTACTTTTATAGGAAGTTGGTGGTATATGTGTCTACTTGCTTTGTCTCTTGCATTGCTTGCTGCAAGTTTCGAGGACGAAACTTCTTTTAAGGGGGTAGTCTTAATACTCCGTATTTTTTAGTAAGTTATTAGTGATTTTTTTTAAAACGCTTTATATACTAAAAAGGCTTTTATTAATTATAAGGTTTCAAATAGGCCTTTGTATTAAATTATGGGGTTTTCAAATAAATTCTAACCCAAATTATATATTGGGCCTAAGTTTACAAGTTATAATCCAAGTAGTTAGAAGATATTTTAAAAAGAAATTTCAAAAAGGATTTACAAAAGATTTATATAGAAAAAAAAAAAATTCTTTAAATGACGTGAAGGAACTCACGCCAGTGAGTTACTTTGTTTCCAAGTTGGTTTCTTTTTATTATTTTATCTTTTGGGTTAATTTGTTAATTGGTTTATTTTATCTTTTGGTTAATTAGCATCTAGACTATTTATCTTGTGGAATATTCCTCTATTCTAGCTATATTATCATAAAGATAGTTTATCCTACTAAAGTAATTATCTTTCTAAAAATCTATCTTTTATTCTATTCCTATTCTTATCCTATTTACCCCAACTAGTATAAATAGGGGTCTCCACCCACCATATTCTTCACACCAAATTTGAGGAATAAATCTCTTTTCTCAAGTTTAAACTCTCTCTCCCTCTTAGCCTACCTTCTCTATTTTTTCCTCCCTAGTAGTTATTATTATTAAAGGTGCGTGTATATGTAGATTCTTAATATATATTTGGCATGTGTAGTATCATGTTTCTAAGTTGGTTATTTGGATTAAAATACATGTTTTACGTTTCAGTTGAGTTAACTATGAATGATATAATTTTGGAATAATACGTGCAAGTTGTTAATGTTTAAGAATAAGAGTTGTTTTATGTACACTAATATGTTTTGGTATTATATCAATCTAAAAGATAAGAAGGCAGTAGGTGTGTTCATGTGATTATAGTAATTAGGAAAGGATAGTCTTGTTGTATGAGTTATGTTTTGGTATTCACCTCTACTGACGCTAATAACGGAATTACGAAATAGCTTAATAGTAGGTGATCACTAATGTTCAGTATAACATAGTAGTACAACATTATATTGCTCAGATTACATTGTTAGTTTGACTTATGATCTCATCAATTTACAAATCTTCGAGTATGGTAAAAAAATTAGTTTCAAGGATTTATGAACAAGTCGCTTATATTACGCCACTATTTGGCTAAAGTTATAAGTACTATTATTATTATTTACAAAGAAAGATTATTTTCAAAGATTATTTGATATGAGCAAGTGATTAATATTATGTCTCTTAAGTGGCAAAAGTTTTATATATAAGAATTATTATTCTTATAAAGGAGGATTATTTCCGAAAGATTTTTCTTAGTTATATGATCTTTTATGATCACAATTATAAAGAGGCCACGGCTTGTTATTTACTAACAAGAACGGTAGCTATTATATTTTTACCCATGTACTTTTTGTATAAGTCATGTGGACAAGGTAGTTCCCCTCGTAATAGACTCAGTAAGGAATACTAAACTTGGGGGGTGTGCACACTTTAGGAAAGGTACCTAGGCAAGGAAAAAGGAGTTTTTATTAAAGTTATATACGTTATATTATACAAGTATCCAAGGAATTTATACAAGTTATTTCAAGTATCCAAGGAATTTATACAAGTTATTTCAAGTATCCAAGGAAGGTTTATATGAGTATTTTAAATGTTTAGTAAAGTATTTAAATTTCTGCATATACATGTACTCAGTATTTTACTGACACGCTTTTTGTTTTGTTTTGTTTTATGGCTTTGTCCCTGTGATGATCCTTTTGGTGAGCAGATTTTTCAGGCTGATTGATGCATACTACATGTGGGGAGCTAGTGAGGAGTACTACATAGCTTAGTTTAGTAGTCATTATGTTTTATTTTTCCTTTTGTCATAGTTGAAACAATAAATTTTTATTTATCAATAAAGAGAAGTTATTTTTATTAATTCCGCTGCATTGTTAATTTAGTAGTTAGTAGTTTTAGCCTTTAACGTTATCACGTGGCGGTAATACTCTCAAGTTTCTCAAGTGTTTCATATTAAAATATATTCTTTATAAAGAGAGAAATTTGGGGGTGTTACATGTGGCTGAGTTAAAATGTAAACATTTTCCTTCTATAAATAGAACTTTTTGTTTCTTTTGAGTGAGCAGGTTTGTGTTACTTATAAAAGTCAACTTTTTTCTCTCTTTAACTGAGTAATGAGATAATGTTGTTCCGTTGCTTTACCTCTTGTTCTTTCATGGAAAATCTAGTCTATTTTAATATGTTTCTGGGAAAGGTAAGCGTGTGTGAGCTTCTCCACGTTTCTAAGCATCTCTAATCAATCCTTCTATAGGGGTTTCCCTGAGAGTGAAATTATAATGCACTGGCTGGGGTTTTCGTGACATTTTACACCTGTTTTATGTCAGACTTACAATTATAGTTATAGTGGGATTTGTTAAGTGCTCCGGTTGTTAAGTGAAAATCGGAGCATTTGACTACTAAATGCTCCGGTTTTCCCTTAATAACCGAAGCATTTGTTAGTCAAATGCTCCGGATTTATCTTACAACCAGAGCATTTGACTATCAAATGCTCCGGTTAACATCCGAAGCATTTGTAAAACATCCAAATGCTCGTATGGTGTCTACTACGGGTCAAATACGGAGCATTTGTGGCCTTAAAAACCGGAGCAATTGAGGTTTTTTCTACTAGTGTATGGACTTTGACTTAGAGCTTTCACCATACTCAGTATCAAAGTGGAGCTCATGAGTCATAAGTGATCCAGCAAGATGTTCCGAGTTGAACTCAGTGAAGTCTTTTGTTCCTTGTAAAGCATTGACCTTAGCCATCCATCTATCCTTAGGAAGACTCCTAAGAACTTTTTGAACCTGCTCCTGCGATGTATTTACCAAAAGAAGCTAGCTCATTAATAATGTTACTAAAGCGAGTAAACTTATCTTGTATGCTTTCCTTAGACATCATGGAGATCAATTTAGTAAATCAATTTTAGATCTCTTGACTTCATTAGTTCCTTCATGTGTTACTTCTAGTAAATCCCATATTTGCTTTGTGAATTTGCATCCCATGATCCTATTGTGTTCATGGGGTCCAAGTCCACAATGTAACAGTTTACCAGCCATAGCATTAACTTCCATTTTTTCGAAATCAACTTTGCCATATTCGGAGAAAGATTTAGGAATTACCTCATTCTCGTCATTCGTAGTGTGACCTCAAAATCACCAACTTTAATGACTCTCCATACCTAGTAGTTTTCGGCCTTGATGAATATCTCCATTCTGTTCTTTCAGTAGGAATAGAACTTCCCATTGAACATAGGAGGCCTTTTCATAGAGTAACCCTTCCTCAAGTTTCTCGATAGTATTCATTGTTCCTTGGATCTTTTTCTCAATAGGGTTTCCTGTTATTTGTGAGTTTTGGCTCTGGTACCAATTGTTATTTCACTAGGAATAATACAACAGGGCGGTGGACTGTATGCGTATAAATAAATGTAACTTTTAGCAGAATTTTAAACTTAAACAAAAATCAAGCTAAAGGAACACAAGGGATTTTTGCGAGCAAAAACTTCTTGGGCCCAACAAGAAGAAAAAACCTCGACCGCTAGGGATTTTAAACTCTAACTCTTATACTAATTAGGCCAAACAACTTTGTTACAACCTAACTCACGGGCCACGCCTTGAGTTCCTAAACTCAAGTTCTTGAACAATTGTTCCCTTAACAATTGTTCCTCTCAACTTCACTTGAAATTTTCTCACTTTAACTCGCTTCACTCAAAGCCTCTCTTATAGAACTTCACTCAAAGTCCCCTTACCCCAAAAAACCAAAATTCAATTGATCAAAAAAAACTTAGTGGAATAAGATTAATAAGAAGACAAAGAACAAATGACTTTTATGAGAGAATGAAGACACTAACACTTTACTTAGTTAAACTCACTAATTCACTTGGTCAGACACAAATTGGAACTTAATCAAACACTAGTATTTATAGTGGTGATAACTTAGAGCATGGGATTAAAACATGTAAAACCGTTATCACATGATGTTCCTTACTTAAAGGAACATGTTCCTTCTTAAACCCATGATCTTCATGATCACTGTTAAACGTATAAACATTTTACTGCTCCCTTAATTTAAGCAACCACTTCAAGCAGTAATTATAAAATCTGATTTAAATAAAAAGTATTTTAGTTAATAAAACCAAAATAAAATCCTTTTACCAAAAATATTATCTTTAAAAAATATTTTTCATAAAACCTAAAAGGATATATATTATCTTTATAAAAATAAAATATTTTCCTTAGATTTTCCATAAAATCATACTTTTACTTAAACAAAACGGTTACTAGGAATCTCGACATAAATTACTCAACAAACATAATTAAACCGTTGTACAGCTTCATCCTAAGTCTAGTTCCTTTTAATAGTTAGTTCCTTTAACTTATTATGACAGCGCCAATTCGTCTATTCCTTACAAAGGAACAAACGCTCATTATCATTTTAAACTACCATAATTCCTTACCATTCTTACTCGTTACTTTACATTGGAACTAGAAACAAAAATCCTCGCTTTGGTCTTCTTGCTCCAATGCTTCTCCAGTACAAAATCTTTGAACATCTTCACTTAGTCTTCAAAATCCAAACTTGATTTCTTCTTTGACTTAGTACTCTCTTTGTTCCTTTTATTGATACCTTGAAATTCATTCACTTAAACAACTTGTTAGTCCAATACTTAGTTTGTATCTTTGCTCCTTTGTCATCATAAAAACTAGGGTTCAACAATTAGTAATAGACTTGGACTAGATTTCACATAAAGATGCGAATATACCTAGATTTTAACATCAACTAGACTTATATGGGCCTAAGATCGACTCTAATGATAGTGAATTTATGGACTCAAATTAGACGGGCCTAGGATGTATGCAAAATGGACCCTTATATATGCATATGGGCCTAGAATGAATGCAAATGGATTGAATGGAGATCTTTGGATTCTGTGAAGGTGTTTGGACTCTACTTAGAATTTCCGAATTTGTTTCTAAAAGGAACCCTTTGTTTTTATCTTTTGTTAGGAAAAGATGATGTATTTAGTGTGAAAATATTTTTGTAAATGCCACGTATGGTGATGATTAGTAAATGCTTTTCTAAAAAAGGTAGAATAGAAAAGGGTTGTAGGATTGGTTTTGAAAAATATAAATTGTTGAAATTGTTGAATATGGTAAGGTAAGATTGATAGGGAATATTAGTAGGACATCATGGAGAAGGTAGATATGTATGACAATTCTAACTCTACCATGAACGTTTTTCTAGATCTATTCTTTTTTGGACAGACTAGACCTTGCATGAAAAGTGTTGGGCCCTCATTCTTCGTGGGTTTGGGGGGCTTAACATTCATTTTGAATTTGCAAAAGGCTGGCAGTTGAGTGAAGGAGTGGCATGACTCAGTCAAATGACGTTGCACAATGGTATCTTGGCGGTTGAGAAATATGGGGGATTACGCTGACATGGCCCTAATCTGGTGGAACAACTCAAATGGCAGTTGAAGAATATTCCTTTGGAGATATATATATATATATATATATATATATATATATATATAATATATATATATATATATATATATATATATTTTGTAATCATATGTAAAACTAGGTTTTTATCTTGATCTCTCTCCTACTCTCTCTCAAGAATCACACACACACTTTTCTTTTCCCTAGCATTCTAAGTATTGTTACCATTGTTGCTAAGAGATAATCCTACATTGTACTGCACTATTGTATTAACGTCGATGACATATTAGTGGATTGGTGATCAAGAGTATCACCCGCGGTTTTCCCTTTAATTGGGTTTTCCGCATCAATAATTCCTTGTTCTTTTCTTACTTTATTCATTTCATCTCATTTACTTCTTTGCTAATGTTGATTGCTTTAGATATATTGATCTAGTTGTTGGCACCTAAACCTTTTAAGTACTTGGTACAAAATCGGCATAAACAATTTGGCGCCCACCGTGGGGCCACAGCAAGATCTTTATATACTTGTTGGCAATCGCAGATTTTCATTTCATTCTGCCCCTATATGTTTTCCGTACTTTTCCATCTTTTTGCGTTTTCAATGGCAGGACAATGGGTCACCACCCAGGAGGTTATCGACGAGCTCAACCGCGTTAAAGCGTAGATGGCGACATTGAAGGAAAGCTATGTCGCGTCTTGCACGGAGAACCAAAGCTTGAAATCCGCCCAGAAGACGTCGAAGAGGCCAAAGCCCCGCAATGTTCGCGACGTCTCTAAGATGAGCACTCTAGATGCTGACGGATTCGAGACCCCCGTGAACCATGTCGTTCCCGAAGATGCTGACGATTCAGAAAAGGAAGACGTCGATGGTGACGAGAATGGCGGTGTCATCGCGCCCAAAGAGCCTATCCTCGGCTGCCTTGATGATCCTATCCAGCAGCGTCTCCAGCAATTAGAAGACAAGATCGCTCGCATTCCTGGATCCCCATGCCAATGGAAAAGGCTACACCTAATAGTTATGCTGATTCTCCTTTTGCAAATCCCATTGCGCTAATCGAGGTGCCCAAGCGGTTCTCCGTCCCGTCCATGAAGTTGTATGACGGTACTACAGATCCCAACGACCACGTCGCTCAATACAAGCAGAGGATGATCACCATTTCAATCCCAAAAATATGCGAGAAGCATGCATGTGCAAAGGATTTGGCTCAACGCTGACTGGGCCAGCCTTACAGTGGTTCATTAATCTCAATAATGGGACTATCTCTTCTTTTGCTCAATTAGTTAACGCTTTTAATATGCAATTTGCTAGTAGTCGCAAAACGGAAAAGCAAGCTAGGGACTTACATAGGATTGTGCAAAAATCTGATGAGTCCCTTAAAGAATCTGTGAACAGGTTTAACAGGGAAAAGGTGCCCATTCCAAATTGTGATGCCCGGACGGCCATCGAAGCGTTCAGACGCGGCTTAGATGAAGAATCAGACCTCTACAAGGAGCTGACCAAATATCCCTGTCCGACGTTCGAGGATGCTCAAGCCAAGGCGCTGGCCCAAATCAGGCTGGAGGAAGACATGCAGTCCAAGAAGGCTTATGGCAGTGCTGACATCCGGAAGGCAGCGTCCAACAAGCAAGCGTCGTGGCGTCAAAATCCCTATGAGCGCCCGCAGCAGGTCCATAGCGTCCGTCATGTCGGGTCGGCCAACGACTGGAAAAATGATCCTGGCCTTCCCCCCAAGCTAAGCGAATACGGTTTCAACGTCACCATGGGAGGTATCATTAATACTTTACATTCTTTAGGTTCTGCTGTTAAATGGCCTTTCAGGAATGAGAAACCGACGGCCCACCGCGACAAATCCAAATAGTGCGAGTTCCATGGAGACCATGGGCATCACACTGACGAATGCGTTGCCTTGAGGCGGGAGGTGTCCCACCTGCTGAAGCAAGGATATCTGAAGGACTTGCTAACGGAGAAAAGGAAGCAGACGGTATCGAAAAATGACGATCGACGTCAGCCGCCGTCGTCACCACCACATGTCAAGGTAATTAACGTTATTAGCGGTGGTTCAGATATTTGTGGACTAACATACTCTGCAGCCAAACGATATGCACGAGATGGTCCAAATCAAGACATCGTCCCGAAGGAGCTCCGTCACCCCCGTGACGCTGAGTTGGAGGCCATGCCCATCACCTTTGATGACGCCGATCTCGGTGACGACAGGAATATACATCATGACGGTCTGGTAATATCTCTAACTGTCAGTAATTGCTTGCTTAAACGTGTGTTAGTGGACAATGGCAGTTCAGCAAACATCTTAATGAGAGGCGCTCTAGAGGACATGGGAATCGATGAACGTGACGTCATTCGAAAATCTATTGTCCTTGTTTGATTCAGCGGAGAATCCAAGCATACTATGGGAGAAGTGACGCTGCCCACCTTCGCCAAGGGAGTTAACCTGCCAACTAAGTTTTATGTCATTGACTGCCCTTCTTCTTATAATGTGATTTTAGGCAGGCCATGGATCCATAGCATGAAGGTTGTCCCATCGTCGTTCCACCAATCCTTGAAATTTCCCACTAAATGGGGAGTGGAGGAGATTAAAGGGGACAGACGGATTGCAAGAGAATGCTACATGACGTCCCTGAAACCAAGGAAGTCGGAAGCATAGCAATTACAGACAGAGACGTTGGGAGAACAAGACTTTGACGAGCAGCAAGTAGATGAGGTCGTCTTAGACTCCAGCAAGCCAGATCAAACAGTCAAAATAGGGGCCGCCTTATCTCCCGACGTCCGTCAACAGGTAATAGATTTCCTTAAGACTAACGCCGATTGTTTTGCATGGTCCCATGAGGACGTCACAGGGATAGATCCTGACGTGATCACACACAATCTCAATGTTGACCCAAATCACAAACCGGTCAAACAGAAGAGACGCAAATTCGCCCCTAAGCGAAACCAAATTATCAACGACAAAGTTCAAAAGTTGATCGACACCGGTAAGGTAAGGGAGGTAAAATATCCTAACTGGTTAGCTAACGTCGTTGTTGTAGGTAAGAAAAAGGGGAAGTGGAGGGTCTGTATAGACTTCACTGACCTCAATAAGGCATGTCCCAAGGACTCGTTTCCCTTGCCACACATCGACACCCTGGTGGATGCTACTGCAGGACATGAGCTGCTGTCATTCATGGACGCTTTTTCAAGGTACAATCAAATACTCATGCATCCAGAGGACCAAGAGAAGACGTCATTCGTCACCGACCGTGGCATCTATTGCTACAAGGTTATGCCGTTCGGATTAAAGAATGCCGGTGCTACTTATCAGCGACTAGTCAATGCGATGTTCAAAGACCAATTAGGGGACACCATGGAGGTCTACATTGATGACATGCTGGTCAAATCTAAAAATACACATGACCATGTGTAACATCTCCAACAATCATTCGAGGTCATTCGAAAATACGGTATGAAACTTAATCCTACAAAGTGTTCTTTTGGAGTGTCTGCAGGTAAATTCTTGGGATACATAGTCACAAAGCGAGGCATTGAAGCAAGCCTAGACCAAATCAAGGCTATTCTCAACATTCAATCGCCGCAAAATTTGAAAAGAGGTGCAGAAGTTAACTGGACGTGTAGGCGCGTTGAACCGTTTCATCTCAAAATCTTCAGACAAATGCAGACTATTCTATGACGTCCTGAAAAAGAACAAAGGATTCGAGTGGACGCCAGGACACGAGCAAGCCCTCCAAGACCTCAAACAGTACTCATGACGCCACCCTTACTATCAAAGCCAGTAGCTGACGAGCCGCTACAATTGTATGTCGCCGTCAGTGAATCACCGGTAAGTGCCGTCCTGGCCAGAGAAGGACAAGAGGGGCAATTGCCAGTATACTATGTAAGTAAGTCATTGGTCGACGCCAAAACCAGGTACTCTTCTCTTGAAAAACTTGTCTTAGCCATAGTGACAGCGTCCAAAAAATTAAAACATTACTTTGAAGCACATTATATCCATGTCAAAACTAACTATCCTGTTAAGTCCATTTTAAGACACCCAAAATTAACGGGAAAAATGAGCAAGTGGGCGATTACACTAAGCAGTTATGACATTACGTACCAGCCTCGAACAGCAATAAAGTCGCAGGCATTGGCGGATTTTGTGGCTGACTTTAGCCCTAGATTGGAAGTGACAGCACAGGCAGAGGTAAGCATGCTTGCGGTTAATACAACTAACAATAAGTGGGTCTTGCATGTAGATGGGTCCTCCAACTTCCAAGGTGCCGGATTAGGCATATTGCTAAAGTCGCCACAAGGGGACATCATAGCCCGAGCTATTGACAGGCTAAAGTCGTATCACCTTATCAAAAGTAATCCTAAGTCCTCTAACAAATAGTAGTCAGGGAAGTAGGGTCGAATCCACAGAGAAACAGTGTTCTTTTCCTAATTGGCAGTCAAATCTAGAGTATAGGAACGAGTGTTGTGAGTAATTATACTAAACTAGACTATAACTATATCAAGAATTATCAGAATAAAAGGTCTAGGGCATAGGTTCACCAATGATCAATATTTCGGGATGAAACACAAAAATCAATAATTAATAATGCAGTTAAACAGATTGATTCGCTCTCTCAAGTCTAAATGAAGCATAGAACGATATTAACAGGCTCTCGCAATTTATTAACACCAATTCTACCTATTGAAACTAGCCTTAATATCAAGTTTATACCTCTCGGCGCATAACCTAATATTGCAACACTATAGCAATCAAATCTGGCCAAATTGGATTGAATAGACATAAAAACATTCAATAGGAATCAACATGCATTAATAAAAATCAATACTTTAATAAACATCCCTTCCTAATTGATCATGGATCCCCCTAAACCCTAGAAATAGACTACTCAATCATAATTGGGGAAAACATATTCATAATTAAATAAGCAAGCATGAATTAATAATAAAGGATTGAATAGGAATAAGAAGAGAAGAGAAATAATACCAATTGTAGAACCAATCTTGCAAAAATCAAAGCTTCTATTGAAAATTCAATGTAATTGCGGAAAAAGCAAAACTAGGGTTCTTCAATAATTGAGAGAAAAAAAGAGTTCTAATCTTTTTTGAATTAATGATGGAAAAAAACAAAAAAATAAAATAAGGTAGGAAATAATAATATTCCCTTGAGTCTTTATATCTTTCTATTTCCTAAAACAACTAGAAAAATAGAGTCTAATTCGTCAAAAGATAAAGCCTGTTTCGACTAGGAAACCCGGAATAATCCGCGGCCGCGGATTTTCGGGCTGCAAAACAGCGTCAACTTGCAAAGACATATCTCCCAAACTAGAAGTCGTATCGGCGTGTAATATACCGTTGGAAAGCTCTTCAAGTCTAGTTTCCAACCCCACTGGAATCACTGAATTCCGATCTCTGGATAATAAGTTATGATCAAAAGAGTGCACATGACTCAATTTCCATACTTCTTTTAATACGTTTCCGCTATGTTTGAGTTGCAATCCGACTTGAAGATGCCCTTTGGACTTCTCATTTGATTTGCTCCTTCCTAGATGCTTCTCATGCTTAAGCTTCCAATAATACTCCAATTGTGTTCTCAATACCTGAAAACTATCAAAAACACCGAAAACACACACTAGAGTAATATCTTCTCAACTTAAGTAACTTTGCAATTATGGACTAAGAATGCAACTAAATGATCCTAAAATGCAACCTAAATGCATCATGAAATGCCTATATTAATATGACTCATCAAACTCCCCAAGCTAAACTGTTGCTTGTCTCAAGCAATTAAACAATAGACACGGGAAGAAAATGATAACCTACAATATGGGACTAAAACAGGGTCAAGCACACAATCCAAAACACGGAGATATCAATCCTACATGAACCAAGCATCGAGTATCAATGAAACAAAGCCGCATAGCACGTCATGTGACAATCAACTCGACAATCTTACACAAACCCTTTCCCCCAAGCTGGACTTAACAACACTTGACAGACCTCACTATAGGTATGTGAATTAATACTCTCTTGTGTTTAGGGCGAAAATCAATGACACTCAACGATCTCAACCTATATATATCAACTCAGAAGAAGCATACTCTTTAACTTTGACCTTTTGACTCACTTTCAACAGAAAATGTAACACACAAAGATCAAGAGGACTTTCAAGGGTTGTAATGAGGCTAGGGTTAAGGGTATGGATCATATTTTGGGAAAGTGGTGGAAAAGCCAAGAAGGGGAGCAAATATCAATGTAAAACGGCCTAACAAGATTCATCACAACTTCATATAACACCATCATTACACAAATCACCACAATATCTTTCATGCATAGTAACCCATATATAACCTTTTCACTTTTCTTTCAAAATATGTTCACTTTCTTTGTTCTTTCATTTCTTTTTCACTCTTTTTCATATTGCCAAAATCTCTTTGCACCACATTCAAATTCGATGATAAAGCTCATTATAACACTTTCCTTCAACATAACCATGCATTGAACTACATCCATGTAATACAATATGACCAAAACTAACACTTGCTCCCCCAAGCTAGGCTTGGGACAATAATCAAATGAGGTTAAGGGTTGTATATGGGTGTAAGTAGCAAGCAAGGGTCAAGAAAGCTCAGCGGGGCTAGAGAAGGGAAATGTGTAAACAAGTAGAACTCTGGAGCTAAAATCATGAAATGAATGCCTCAATCATATCAAATAGTGTACACAATCATGTATCAAGGATGTACCAGGTCAAAATCAAGATCAATACATCAACTGAGGAACTAATCACTCATGAAAGAACATAACTGACACAGATTCGTCAGTTTATTAGGCACAGAAGCTCACATGGGTCAATTTTGTCTGCACAGTAAAGTTAAAGCCAGCCAGAGAGATCAAACAGTCTTACCACACCAATCAATCGTATCACAATTATGCTATGAAGAATCATGAAACCACTGTACAACAAAGCTGTAGAGCTGTAGTAGAGATATCCACAAAATTCTCGAAGGTGTGCCAACAATAGTCCCATAGATGAAAACTATAATGAAATGAGCTATCTAAAATGCAACTATGATGCAACTAAGAAAGCAGTAATTTTTTTTGGTTACACGTAAAATCCTATTCCTAATGAACAGGCAAAAGCGTGTAAACTACAAAGCAATAAAAACTACACAGAAAGCAATAAAGGATAGAATATCCATCCCCAAGCTAAATACAGCACAGTGTCTCACTGTGTAAAAAGTAAGGAAAGGAAAAAAAGAAAGCTCACGCAACGGGAGCTTCGTCCATCGAGGATGGCTCAGGAGTAGTGTCGACGCCAGAAGCGATGGGGCCAGAAGCAGCTAGCGGCCGACGTAGATCACGGACCTCGGCACGAAGGTCCTCCATATGACGCTCCATAGTCTCGAGACGAGATAATATCGTCGTCTGAAATGATGCAAAAGAACTCAGGAAGCGACTGAAACGGGCTTCCATGCTCTCAGGAGATATAATAATGCTGGACGAGGGGTCCTCAGAGACTGGAGGTGGGGGTGCTTCAAGTGTGGGAGAGATGACAGCTGCTGGGGCTGATAATGCAACACACTGCGAGCACGGGAATGTCCCCTGAACCTTGCCGCCTACCTTTATAGTTTCAGAGATAGCTCGGGGATTCCACAACCAAACACGAGAATCCTGAGGATGATCATTTGGTAGAATATCGTAGATGATGCGCTTTTCTGTGGAATGACAAGGCTTAAGAAACCATAGATACCTGTTCTTTGCTTGGTGGACGAGCCATCCATATCGATCCATAGCAGTGGTGTTAAGGAGGTTGGTGGAGGAAGAAGTCATTTGAGAGGCTAAACCGATGCCTCTATCCAGAGCAAACACAGAAACAAATCCACCCATAGAGATATCACCTTTCTTTACATCCCGCTCCCAAAGAAATCCACCCATAAGAAACTTGGCAAAGTTCAGTTTTCCGTGCACAGTCGTGGGAGACATAGAAAGAAACCATAGAAGTTTCAAATCTTGGAGAGTGACTTGCCCTGATTCCGCTTTGGGACGGAAAAGTTGGAGGATAAAGCGGTGAAGCAGGCGGAGAGCAGGACAACCTATAGATGAGGACTTGCTAGAACCCGATGCCCAATCAGAACGCCCAGTAATCTGCTTCCAAAAGGAGATGGGATCAAATTTATCACAACCGGAGCCATCTTGTAATTGCATGAAGGTAGATGGACCAACATCCCCCCTGTAGGCCAACCAAACAGAATGTTTATCTCATCCCAAGACATGATATGCTTTGTACCCTCAAGGGTGAATACTACATCACCCTTCGATGTTCCCACTGCAAGGGAATCCAAAAATTCAACGACGAGCTCAGGATAAATCCGCTCGTTCAAGCGGAAGACTCGGCCCCAATGATGTGTCTGCTCAATGTACTCAAAAGCCCAATCAAAGCCGATCTTAGTCACGGCATTCAGAGAGAGATAGAGGGTTGGGGCGATGGTGCGCTTTTGTAGTGTAGCAAGGCGCGTTTGGGAAGTGGAGGGTGAGATTGGGGGTGAAAGTGGAGGGTGTGGAATGGATGTGGTGGATTTAGAAGTGGTGGATTTAGAAGTTGTGGCTTTAGATGTTTTGGATTTTGAAGTTGTGGAAGTCTTTGAAGGTGGTTTGGAGGGGGTTTTCTTTTGTATTTTGCGAGAGTGCTCATTGGGATTGTAGATGGGTTTAGGCTTAGACAAGGCTCGCGCGGAGGATCTCATGACGCTTTTGAGCACACAACCAAGAACAATCACCACAAAACAATCACAACAACTTCACAAGAATCACCACACAACCAATGTAATGCCCAGTAATCCAATCTCAACAATTTCGAAACCACAATCAAAGATTGATCAACAATAAACAACTTGAATAGCAACCAAGTATCAAGAATGAGTAGTAAGCACAAACAATAAGTGTTCAAAATTCGGAATGAAAGTGAACAAATCGAAAACTTACTACCACGTGAAGTACACGATTGATTGATGTAGGAGACTTGATGGAGAAGATCCAAATATGTGGCCAAGATTCCCAATTGAAATTTCAAAGCACCTTCAAGAAGAAACCCCAATTCAATGAGAAAGGTTAGGGTTTGAAGTGTAGGTGAATGGTCTTGTGGTGGCAGTTGGGGCTGGTGGGGGCTGCCGGCGGGTCGGACGGTGTCGCGGCGCCGGCGGACGAGGCTGGTCGGAGGAGGCGCGTCGCCCGGCGTCGAGAGGGGTTAGGGTGAGTGGGGCCGTGGGGTTGCGAGGAGGGTGCTGAAAGTTTGTGAGAGCGGTAGGGGGTGGCGTCGCCGGCGAGTCTGGGGGTCAGACGCCGCCGGTCGCGGTGCAGGAGGTCGGGCGAGTGGACGACTGGGTTGGTGGGGTCGAGGGAGAGAATGTTTGAGGGTGGGGTGGTTTGTTTATTAATATTTTTCTTTTGTTTTTTTTTTTTTTTTTGGGTGCTGTAGGGGGGGTTCGAAATCCCGCGGGCGCGGGGTGGAGGCCGCGGGCGGACAGGAGGAAGTGAGATGGGGGGAAGGTTTGGCTGCGGGCGCGAGTGGGAGCGCGGGGTATGGGAATCTGCGGGCTATAGGCGAGATCAAAATCCCGCGGGCGGACAGTAGTTTTGGGAGAGGGGGGGCTTTGTGGTCTGCGGGCGCGGGATGTCGGGGAGGGCGCGGGCTGGATGGTAGATGGAAATCCCGCGGGCGCGGGTTGGAAGCCGCGGGCGAACAGCAGGTTCGGATGTGGGGGGGGGGGGTTCTGCTGCGGGCGCGGGTTATACCCCGCGGGCGGACAGGGGGTTTATGAATTTTGGTAAGCTTTTGGCCGCGGGCGCGGGATCAACCCCGCGGGCTAGAGGAGAAATGATGAAAGTGGTCGTGAATTCCCGCGGGTGCATGTTGGAGCTCGTGCTTTCACCTAGGGTCAAAATTAGCACACCAAAACCACTAAACAACACTTGTTAGCATGGTTAGTCTAATAAAAATAAAAAATGAAGATGGAATTCAATTGAATTCTTAAAAACTAAAAGAAACTAACTAAACTAAAAATTAAGAAGCGAATTCAAGTGAATTCAAAAACACAAAAAATAAAAATAAAAATAATTGAATTCAAGTGAATTCAATATGCAAATATTTTTGTTTTTTCTTTTTGTTTAGATAAATGAAGAGTAAAGGAAAAAAAATTAGAGATTCGGGTTGCCTCCCGAATAGCGCTGGTTTATGCAGGTCCCGCACGACCGTTTACCTCTTTTCAATGACTAGTAAGGTAGGTGTTTGGAGGTAGAGTACCTCAACTAAACCCACAGGAGCGCCTTCATAGTACAACTTCAGACGTTGACCATTCACCTTGAAACTTTCGCCTTTTTCGTTTATAATCTCGACAGAACCGAACATGTTCACTCTGGTAACTGTGAAAGGGCCTGACCATCTAGACTTTAACTTTCCAGGAAAGATTTTTAGCCTAGAGTTATATAGTAAAACCTTATCTCCAATCGTGAACTCCCGAGGGAGGATCTTTTTGTCATGCCACTTCTTGGTTTTCTCCTTGTATACTCGTGCACTATCATACGCTAGCAACCGAAACTCATCAAGCTCATTGATTTGTAGAAGACGTTTCTCCCCGCAAGCTTTTGATCCATATTAAGCTCCTTGATCGCCCAAAAAGCTTTATATTCTAATTCAACGGGAGGTGACACGCTTTCCCATACACAGCCTATACGGTGAAGTACCAATAGGCGTCTTGAATGCAGTTCTGTAAGCCCAGAGTGTGTCATCTAATTTCGTGCTCCAATCCTTCCTGACCTTGCAACTACCTTCTCAAGAATGGACTTAATTTCGCGGTTTGAAACCTCTACTTGCCCACTTGTTTGAGGATGGTATGCTAATCCAGTACGATGGAGACTCCATATTTCTTCAAAAGGGTGTCTAAATGTCGTTCATGAAAATGGGAGCCAATATCACAGCTCGTGGGACCCCAAACCTTGGAAATATGATCTTCTTGAACAAAGCTATGACACCTTAGAATCATTAGTAGGAGATGCCACGGCTTCAACCCACTTAGAGACATAATCCACAGCAACCAATATGTAGCAATTTCCATTGGAGGAGGGGAACGGTCCCATAAAGTCAATACCCCAAACATCGAAGATTTCAACTTCTAGAATACCGGTTTGGGGCATCTCATGCCTTCTCGAAATATTGCCGGTCCTCTGGCAAGCGTCACATGACATGATGAAAGACTGTGCATCCTTGAACATTGTCGGCCAAAAGAAACCCGACTCATGGAGCTTGGCAACAGTCCTGGAAGGGCCATGATGCCCTCCATAAGGTGAGTTATGGCAAGCGATTCAGGACTCCATTGACCTCCCATTCAGGTACACATTTTCGAAAAAGACCATCTGAACATTCACGAAACAAGTGAGGATCATCCCAAAAGTAGAATTTAACATCATGGAGGAACCTTTTCTTCTGTTGGTAGGACATATCAGGAGGTATCACACCGCCTACCAAGTAATTGGCGTAGTCGGCAAACCAAGGAATTTGTGCTGTGACTGCATATAAATGATCGTCAGGAAAAGAATCATCATAGGAGTTGAGTTCATACCATCTTCATGCCTGATCCTTGACAGGTGGTCTGCACTACGTTCTCTGCGCCCTTCTTATCACGAATTTCTATGTCGAACTCTTGGATAGAAGAGAATCCATCGAATGAGCCTAGGCTTAGCTTCCTTCTTAGAGAGAAGGTACTTCAAAGCAGCATGATCAGTGTAGATAATAACTTTAGAGCCAATCAGATAAGATCTGAACTTCTCTAAAGCATAGACAATAGCCAAAAGCTCCTTTTCTGTAGTAGCATAGTTGACTTGAGCCTCGTCCAATGTCTTGCTAGCGTAGTAGATTGCATGCAAGACCTTATCCTTACGTTGACCAAGTACTGCTCCAACCGCATAATCACTGGCGTCCACATTATCTCGAAGGGAGTTCCCAATCGGGAGAGCGGATAATAGGTGCAGTTATTAAAGCTTGCTTGATCCTGTCAAAAGACTCAAGACACTCATCAGTAAAAACAAATGGAGCATCCTTAAGAAGGAGTTGGGTCAGTGGTTTAGCAATTTTCGAAAAATCCTTGATAAAACGGCGATAAAACCCGCATGACCAAGGAAGCTTCGTACCCCTTTAACATTAGCTGGTGGGGGTAATTGCTCAATCACTTGGACCTTAGCTCGATCAACTTGGATGCCCCTATCAGAAACAATATGGCCTAAGACAACTCCTTCAGTCACCATGAAATGACACTTTTCCCAGTTTAAACCAAATGACACTCTTCACATCTTTTCAGGACTTTAGTGAGTTAACTAAGCATGTATCGAACGTGGAACCATACACACTAAAATCATCCATAAAGACTTCCATGATAGACTCGATGAACTCAGAAAAGATACTCATCATGCAGCGTTGAAAGGTGGCAGGGGCATTACACAAACCAAAGGGCATTCTACGATATGCAAAAGTGCCATAAGGGCATGTGAATGTGGTCTTTTCTTGATCATCAGGATGAATGGGAATTTGGAAGAAACCTGAATACCCATCCAAATAGCAAAAGTATTTATGACAAGCCAACGTTCAAGCATTTGGTCAATAAAAGGTAGAGGGAAGTGGTCCTTTTTAGTGGCCATGTTGAGTCTCCTATAGTCTATACACATACGCCATCCAGTCACAGTTCTAGTAGGGATTAACTCATTCTTTTCATTTTTCACAACAGTCATGCCACCTTTTTTCGGTACTACTTGGACAGGGCTTACCCACTTAGAGTCAGCAATAGGGTAGATAATACCTGCATCGAGTAGTTTCATCACCTCTTTCTTGACCACTTCCTGCATGTTTGGGTTCAATCTCCTTTGTGGTTGAATGCACGGCTTATGGTCATCCTCGAGGTGTATCCTGTGCATACAAAAATCGGGGCTAATACCCTTCAAATCATCAATACTGTACCCTATAGCCTTCTTGTGATTTTTCAGAACAACTAGAAGTTTGGAAAGTTGGCTATCATCGAGTGCAGCACTGACAATTACAGGATCTAACACTTGCTTATCTAAAAAGACATACTTCAGATGAGAGGGGAGAGGTTTAAGTTCGGGTTTCTTTACCTCAACATTACACACAGATCGATCGAACCTCTTTACCTGTTGGCATCCATGAAGGTCAGATTCTTCACTTGCTAGCATCCTCTCAATAGCATCTACTTCATCGCTCCATATACTGCCATCACCTGTGGAAGAATCAAGACAAAGTACCGCCTCCAAGGGATCTCCATAGAGAGCTTGGGGCATGTTATCATGGCAAATTAAATCAACCACATCAATACTATAGCACTTTTCCTCTAGCATAGGACTTTTCAAAGCAGTGCTCAGATTAAAAGTGACCTCATCATCTCCAACAGATAGTGTAAGCTTACCATTTTTCACATCAATGACAGCACCAGCAGTATGAAGGAATGGCCTACCCAAAATGATTGGAATTTGCCTATCTTCCTCCATATCAAGTACAACAAAGTCCACGGGAATAAAAAATTTACCTACTCTAACAGGTACATCCTCTAAAATACCTAGGGGGTATTTAACAGAACGGTCACCATTTGTAGAGTAATATTGGTAACTTTCAAACTTCCCATATTCAATTTTGAGGAAACAGACAATGGCATAACACTCACACTAGCCCCCAAATCACATAAAGCTTTATCAATGAACAAACTACCAATGTGACAAGGTATAGAGAAACTACCAGGGTCTTTTAATTTTGGTGGAGATTTATTTTGTAAAATGGCACTACATTCTTCAGTAAAAGCAACTGTCTCCACCTCGTTAAAAGCCCTTTTCCTAGTCAAGATATCTTTCATAAATTTAGCATAAGCAGGCACTTGAGTAATTAATTCCGTGAAAGGAACTGTTACCTGAAGATTCTTGACGACTTCCAAAAACTTACCAAATTGCTTGTCCAGCTTACTCTTGAGGTGACGATTGGGGAAAGGAAGTTTGATAGGAGGAACTCAATAGCAGCTTTTTGGCTTCATTGGTCTCTTCATGTTCAGTGCGCGCTTAGAGTTCTCCTTGTCATTTTTAGCTTCAGCTGGACCTGTTCCTATCATTTTCCACACTCAAAGTATCATCAATAGGCATGGGTGGTCCATTATAGTGAGAACCACTTCGGAGAGTGATGGCATTTGCCGAATCTGTAGGCTGAACAGGTTGTGCTGGAAGAGCACCTTGTTGTCGAGTAGAGTTCGAAGTAGCCAATTGTGCCAACTGATTCTCCAACATCTTATTGTGAGCAAGAATGGACTCAATTTGTGCCTTGTCAGCTTGTCGATCCTTTTGCATTTGTAGCATCATGTTTCTCATCTCAACCATCATTGGATCGGCAGGAGGTGCTTGTTGAGATGGATTGAAAGGTGTTCTAGAGAAACCAGGAGGGTGTTGGGAAGGTGTTGGTAGTATCTTGGTTCAATTGTTGTGCTTGTGGTTGTGGTGCAGGAGGATTCAGGACATTAGTGCTCTTGTAAGACAAGTTAGGATGATTTCTCAATCCTGGATTGTATGTGTTGGAGTATGGGTTGTTCGGCCGATATGCTTGAAAAGCATTAACTTGTTCGAGAGAACTCCGACACTCTTGTGCCCAATGTCCAACTATGCCACAATTATCAACATAATTCTCGGAGGTAGTACCCAAAGCAGCAACACTTGCAGGAGAGGAGAGCTGCATATTGTCAAGTTTATTGCTGATGGCATTCATCTGTGCAGCTAATAAGGATATAGAATCTATCTCATGCTTTCCACCCTTGTTAGCTAGTCCTCGAGGATTACCATATTGAGAGTTGTGGATAGCCATCTCCTCGATCAAATCATGTGCAGCATCAATTTCTAGTTTCATGAATCTCCCATTTGCTGCAGAGTCAAGGATAAGTCTCGAGTTGTTCCCCAAACCATTGTAGAATCCCTGAACTAGGAACCATTTTTGTAGACCATGATGGGGACATTCTCTCTGAAGATCTTTAAACCTTCCCATGCCTCATGTAAAGACTCATCAGTCCCTTGGGTGAAGTTTGTAATCTGACTACGCAACCTAGCAGTCTTCTCTGGAGGGTAGTACTTTCTGTAGAAAGCAGAGCCAAGGTATTCCAATCAGTGATCCCAAGAGTGGCTCGATTAATCCCATTGTACCACATCTTTGCCTTGTCTCGAAGTGAAAATGGGAAAAGAATCTCCCGAATCTGATCTTGTGTCACTCCCTGCTGCTTAATGGTAGAGCAATATTGGCAGAAATCTTGATAATGAAGATTGGGGTCTTCATTAGGTCCACCACCAAATTGTTTTCTTTCGATCATGTTTAGCAATGCAGGTTTGATCTCGAAATTTACAGCTTCGATTTCAGGCATTTGATTGCTTCTGGGAAGTTCAGCCAAAGAGGGTTGGGAAAAAAGTAAGTCTCCGAGCCATCTCTGATTCTGGTGGAGCAACAGAGACAATGCTGGTAGAATCAGAGTCAGAATCCAAAGGATTATCTTCCCTTGGATTATCTCGCAACTGTCTGGAAAAGTTCTTCTGTCTATGAAAGGATCTTTCGATTTCAGGATCAAATTGTAGGCAATCTGAACTCAAATCCTGCGCATAGAAGAACTAAAGAACAAACAATTAAGAGATTTTGTCCCAAAGAACAAGTGTTCTCTGAGACGAGAGTATATAATCTAGACTCTAAATAATTAAAGAAAATGGAACAAAACCGTTTCCCCGGCAACGGCGCCAAATTTTGATAGGCTAAAGTCGTATCACCTTATCAAAAGTAATCCTAAGTTCTCTAACAAATAGTAGTCAGGGAAGTAGGGTCGAATCCACAGAGAAACAGTGTTCTTTTCCTAATTGTCAGTCAAATCTAGAGTATAGGAACGAGTGTTGTGAGTAATTATACTAAACTAGACTATAACTATATCAAGAATTATCAAGAATAAAAGTCTAGGGCATAGGTTCACCAATGATCAATATTTCGGGATGAAACACAAAAATCAACAATTAATAATGCAGTTAAACAGATTGATTCGCTCTCTCAAGTCTAAATCAAGCATAGAACGATATTAACAGGCTCTCGCAATTTATTAACACCAATTCTACCTATTGAAACTAGCCTTAATATCAAGTTTATACCTCTCGGCGCATAACCTAATATTGCAACACTATAACAATCAAATCTGGCCAAATTGGATTGAATAGACATAAAAACATTCAATAGGAATCAACATGCATTAATAAAAATCAATACTTTAATAAACATCCCTTCCTAATTGATCATGGATCCCCTAAACCCTAGAAATAGACTACTCAATCATAATTGGGGAAAACATATTCATAATTAAATAAGCAAACATGAATTAATAATAAAGGATTGAATAGGAATAAGAAGAGAAGAGAAATAATACCAATTATAGAACCAATCTTGCAAAAATCAAAGGTTCTATTGAAAATTCAATGTAATTGCGGAAAAAGCAAAACTAGGGTTCTTCAACAATTGAGAGAAAAAAAGAGTTCTAATCTTTTTTGAATTAATGATGGAAAAAAAAATATAAGGTAGGAAATAATAATATTCCCTTGAGTCTTTATATCTTTCTATTTCCTAAAACAACTAGAAAAATAGAGTCTAATTCGTCAAAAGATAAAGCCTTATTCGACTAGGAAACCCGGAATAATCCGCGGCCGCGGATTTTCGGGCTGCAAAACAGCGTCAACTTGCAAAGACCATATCTCCCAAACTAGAAGTCGTATCGGGGCATGTAATATACCGTTGGAAAGCTCTTCAAGTCTAGTTTCCAACCCTACTGGAATCACTGAATTCCGATCTCTGGATAATAAGTTATGATCAAAAGAGTGCACATGACTCAATTTCCATGTTTCCGCTATGTTTGAGTTGCAATCCGACTTGAAGATGCCCTTTGGACTTCTCATTTGACTTAGCTCCTTCCTAGATGCTTCTCATGCTTAAGCTTATCCAATAATACTCCAATTGTGTTCTCAATACCTGAAAACTATCAAAAACACCGAAAACACACACTAGAGTAATATCTTCTCAACTTAAGTAACTTTATGCAATTATGGACTAAGAATGCAACTAAATGATCCTAAAATGCAACCTAAATGCATCATGAAATGCCTATATTAATATGACGCATCAGCTATTAGCTGCGAGTTCAAAGCCACCAACAATGAAGCTGAGTACGAGGCGTTACTAGCAGGGTTGACATTGGCCAACGATTTAAACGCTACTAAAGTAGAAGCATACAGTGATTCATTACTCATCGTCAGCCAAATCAAGGGAGAATTTGCCGCAAAAGATTCCAAAATGACTGCATATCTAGACGTCGTCCAAGCCAAGGTAAAATATTTTGTGAAATTTGACATTTTTTAGATCCCCAAAGATCATAACACGCAAGCAGATGCGTTGGCAAACATTGGGTCAGCCATGAGGAATTCAAAGTTCAAAAGCATACCCATTGTGCACCTATCATCACCTGCCATCGATAAAACACCTACAGTTGATGATGTCGACGACATTGTGATGGACGTCAATAGCACCAACGTCAGCAGTACCGCGACACAACCAGCAAGCTGGCAGACCCCATTTATTCAATACCTTAAAGATGGTATTCTCCCTGAAGACAGGCTGCAAGCCAGAAAGGTACGTTTCAGAGCCTCAATGTACGTTTTACTTGACGGCATAGTTTTTCGAAAGTCCATTGCAGGACCGTGCCTGAGGTGCCTTGACGGCGACGAATGCCAACAAGTATTGCAAGAAATGCATGACGGGTGTTGCGGCAATCATTCAGGAGGACGCAGCCTGTCCAACAGGACTTTGCGCATGGGGTATTACTGGTCGACGTTACGATAAGACGTCGTCGAGTATGCTAAGTAATGCGACGCTTGCCAGCGTCATGCCGCCATGTCACACAAACCTGCAGATAAGCTGCATCCTACTATCACTCCTTGGCCCTACATGCGGTGGGGGATGGACATCGTTGGAAAACTCCCCCAAGCACCGGGGCAAAAAGTGTTCATGTTAGCATTAACAGACTACTTTTCCAAATGGATTGAAGCTGACTCCTTCACTCAGGTACGTGATAAAGAAGTTATTACTTTTATATGGCGTAACATCATATGTAGATTCGGCGTCCCCTCTAAGATCATCTGCGACAACGGCTCCCAATTCATAAGCACACCTACAATGAATTTCTTGGCTAAGTGGAACATACAACTCAGCACCGCGACGCCTAGATACCCACAGACCAACGGTCAAGCCGAGTCTAGCAACAAGTCAATCATCAAAGTCATCAAAAGGCGTCTCAAAGCCGCCAAAGGAAAGTGGGCAGAGGAGCTCCCGTCGATTCTTTGGGCAAACAGGACTACTCCGAGGACGGCGACGGGGTAAATCCCTTTCTCCCTAGTATACGGGTGTGAAGTTGTTCTCCCTCCCGAGGTGCGCGTCCCGACGTGGCGTTATGGGCTAATGACGCCAGATAGGAATGACGAGGAGTTGAGCCACGACATCGTCACAAGTGAGGAATTAAGGAAAGCAGCGCTTGTCCGTATGGCGTCCCAGCAGCAGATAGTGGCCAGAAGTTTCAATAAGAACGTCAAAGCAACGTTGAAGATTGGGTTTTAAGAGAGGTCTTTCAAAACACCAAAGAGCTTAATGCAGGGAAGTTGGCACCATCATGGGAAGGCTCGTATAAAATCCAAAAAGTGGTTGGCAATGGTGCATACCGAATATGTACTCAAGACGGCAAACCCGTCCCAAGAAGTTGGAATGCCGTCCATCTTAAGCGTTATCATTTTTGAGAAAAGCATAGTTGCATAATAAACGATTACAATAGATAACACTGTACTTAAAATGTCATGACTATATTCTGCTCAACTAGCGTGTTTCCTCCTTTACTAACATTGGTATTTGAGTTGTGTTACTGACAGTGTAGGCATATTCATCATACAAAGAAAAGACGTGACGTCAGACGTCGTTGTTAGTTGCAAATCCTTCATAGTTGTATTCTGATGACATGGGAGTGACACATACATTACGAAGCAGACATCCCATTTCGTCAGACGCATCCCTACAGCGTTCACATGTACAACGACAAGAGGCCAGAGTATTTAGTTGGAAGTGGTAATTAACCCTTCATTGCAACTAAAATACCTCTTGGTTCACATTACAAAGGTACCTTACAACGCCATACATACATACATACATATTTGTGTTCATAAGACAAACGTAAACACCATTCATGACAGACGTGTATAATGGGGCAGCATATGAAATTGTGAAGATAATACAACATCGTCACACACTGATATATAGTTAAATGCAAATGTAAAATATAACATGTCAATGTCATAAAAACACACCAAGACGAAGATAAGAGTTTTGCAACAAAATATACCAAAAGTACCAAAGTTTCGGTGACATAGCACCCCAAAAACAACTATTACAAACGCTAACTAATCATTATGGGTGACGAAGCACCTTGCAGGAACTAGGAGAAGTCAGGCGACGCCGTCAGTTTCAGTGTTGACGCCAGAGTCAGCAGTTGCTGTGATGTCAGCACTATTCTCACCATCAGGGACTAGGTTTTCTTGCATCCCGAACACCTCTAGAAACTGCCTGATGTCCGCCTCAGGGGTCCACTTTGACGTATGTCCGTCTAAGAATTGCTTCATCAGCCTGGCCTTGGTCTTCCAAGTGTATCGGCTGGCAGCGTCCATCAACTCTTCGCGGAGGTTAGCTATCGTGGCGTCCGTCTCCTCCTTCATCGACGTCATGTTAGCCACGTGGCTAGCGTTTTGACTCTTCTCCTTAGCCAGTTCCCCAGACAGTTCTGTTATCTTCTTTTCTACCGCCGTCAGAGCTGACGAAGACCTTTCCAACTTCTCACGGAGTGTCTTGCACTCCTTCTCCAAGGTGATAGCAGCAGAACGCAGGGCCAGAAAATTTTGGGTGGCCTGCATAAACGGTCGGCGTTAGTAAGTGCATTTTAAAACAATTGATTGACATAACGTGTGTTGGATGGCTTACATGTAATTGCAGGGCCAACCCTTCATTCGCCACCGTGATCAAGGGCAAGCTGGCTAGGCGACGCTGAGGGGCGGGGAACGCAAGTTTCTCTGCCGACAGAAAGATGGTCGGAGCAGTGATCTCACAGAAGTTCTTGGGGAGGCTAATAGTAAAGGTTTCTCCCTCTGCGGGTGGCGTCTTGGTCGGCTTCGGGGTGTCCGTTGGGATTGTCATCCTGGCAACCTTGGGAGCGCCCATGGATGACGGCGTCACAGTCGAAGCACTTGCATCTTGCTTCCTCTTCCTAGCCCGTTCTAACATCTCTGTTTCAGAAAGGCCGACGGTCGGTGTCTTGGACCTTGTAGACATAGTGTTTTCTAGAGGAAAAAGAGTGTCGTCAGTTTCAAGAAAGCAAGAAAAATTACGAAGACAGCGTAAAGGGATACGTTACCTGATGCCATGGACGGGCTTGTGTCGTTGGTAGGTTCGTTGGTGTTGGCGGTGTGTTCTTCTGTGGACTGGGGCAGGATATCTCCGTTTGACGGCGTAAATTCAAACTTGTTGCGAAACGTCCGTTCTTTGGCAGAGTATTTCTTAAGGAGTTGGTTAATCTTGGTCCTGCTGTAGACCGATTCTTCAATGGGTAGAGGTAGTATTTCTGCAAACACAAAGGAAATTAGGCGGCGTCAACGATGTAAGACAAGAAAAGACATATCAAAGAAAGCCAAATACCTTCGGAGTTCCATCCGTCATGTAAGTACTCAAAGCCTTTTCCCATGGTTTTGTTGTTTACAAAGACGTATCTTTTCTTCCACCCTCTGTCGTTTGCCTCAGAATTCTCCACTAAGGAGTGCCTTCCAGGTTTTAGGAAAAAAGTGTATCTAGAAACCTCTACCCTCTTGATTTCGTACATGTATAAAAGGTCTTCTAGAGTGAATTCCATGTTAGCATCTTGGGCCAATTTGTCAATTACATGAACCACCCGCCAAACTAGGGGCATAATTTGGGCAGGACTTACTTGCATGACAGAGATGAGTTGTGTCATTAGGGAATTTAGGGGGAATATAGCCTATTTTGAAGGGATATTCATACAAAACTACCCAACCCTTAGGACAATCATCAGGACGTTCCTCTGAAGTGGGTGCCCTAACTTTAGCAGAGATAGAAAGCTCAGATTTGTCAAGAAAGTTGTTTATGTCATCTTCGGTAAAATCACTAGCAACGCTTTTCCCCCCAATGACGCCTGCCTCAACTACAACTACATCGTCTGAACTCTCTACCATTTTGGGGGCTCTCTTTGATTTTCTAATCTTAGGGAGACTTTCTTTGGGTGCCATAAAAGAGATATGAAAACTTTAAGAAGTAAGAATTACCTGGGTCTTGATTTATCAAGAAGTTGAAGAAGCACCGAAGAAAATAGCCGTTTATGGAGGAAGTGAATTTTCTGTTGAAGAGAGAGAAATAAAGAAGTAAAGAGTGAAGATGTGAAAGGACAAAGTTAATGATGAGGGGTTCTTAAATAGAGAAGCGTGTCTGAATGAAGAAAGTGGGCGGTTGTCCCAACGTGGTGATTGACGGTTTTCTACAAAAGTGGTTTTCTGACACGCGTCAATCAGGGCCAATTGTTGGGCCCTCATTCTTTGTGGGTTTTGGCGGGCTTAACATTCATTTTGAATATGCAAAAGGCTGGCAGTTGAGTGAAGGAGTGGCATGACTCAGTCAAATGACGTTGCACAATGGTATCTTGGCGGTTGAGAAATATGGGGGATTACGCTGACATGGCCCTAATCTGGTGGAACAACTCAAATGGCAGCTAAAGAATATTCCTTTGGAGATATATATATTTTGTAATCATATGTAAACCTATGTTTTATCTTGATCTCTCTCCTACTCTCTCTCAAGAATCACACGCACACTTTTCTTTTCCCTAGCCTTCTAAGTATTGTTACCATTGTTGCTAAGAGATAATCCTACATTGTACTGCACTATTGTATTGACGTCGACGACATATTAGTGGATTGGTGATCAAGAATATCACCCGCGGTTTTTCCCTTTAATTGGGTTTTCCGCGTCAACAATTCCTTGTTCTTTTCTTACTTTATTCATTTTATGTCATTTACTTCTTTGCTAATGTTGATTGCTTTAGATATATTTATCTAGTTGTTGGCACCTAAACCTTTTAAGTACTTGGTACAAAATCGGCATAAACAAAAAGACTGATTTTTTTTTAATTAGGTGACATAACCATGCGAATGCAGACGTATCAAAAATAGGATCGACCACCACAACGTCTAAAATTGAAGAAAAACATGCGATGCACTGACTATGTGTCGCGCAGCATTGTTGAGTGCGGCGCATAGTCGTGCGTCTGGCGAGGGAGTGATGCGCCAGGCATACCTTAATGCGCTTGGCACACTACTCCCCCGACATGTTTTTTTTGGGATTTAGGCAAGATTTTGGCCGATTGACGATCTTTTTTATTTGTTTTTAGACACGATTTTAGGTATCACTAGTATAAAATCATTGACCTGCGTCTCGTGAATTACGTTGCACAACAGATAAAGCAACGCAGAAGTGGAAGAGCGCATCATTTGCGTCAGACATTCACGACATCCGATGCAAATCATGCTTTATATGCTCGGATGTATCATACATTCAACGCAAAAAATCAAAGCAAATGGGTACGAGATTCATGTGCGTCGGACCCCTAGTAAATGTTTGACGCAAATCATGAGCCTATTTTGCGTCAAAGATAAGTTAACTGCGATTCAAATGGTTGTATCCAACGATTTGCGTCAGATCTTTAAGCCCATCCGACATAAATGGGTTTCAGGGCATTATTATCCATGTACGTGAAATTGCAATAAGGCCTTATTTAGGATCCGAGTTGCGTCGAACCATAAGGTTTGTGCGACGCACTATGTCCATGAGGCCCGCTTCCCCTTTCAGAATAAAACCCTACCAACATTTCCTTTACCAGCCATCACTATCCTTCCATATCTCTCCTTCCATCTCTCTCCTACCCTCTCTATTCTTCTCTCGTCAAACTTCAAAAACACAATGTTTCTGCTCTCTCTCTCTCTCTCTTTCTCTCTCTCTCTCATTCTTCTCTCTCTAAGTTCAATTGAGTATGTTTCTTCCATTTTCCTAATTTAAACTTGCCTATCTCAAAATAATATTTCGCAAATTTTGAAATGAATATTAGGTTTCGAAGTGTTAAACATCAGCATTGAATTCGTTATTCGAGATTTGGCTTTCAATCAACTTTTTTGGAGTTCGAGTAGGATGAAGATGAAGAGGCGTGTTGATGAAGATGAAGAGGCGTGAATTAGTAATTAATTTTGAGTTCGAGTAAGATAAGATAAGTTTCTCGACCATGGTTCAACTTTTTTTTTAGTTTGTATCTAGATTGCTGAAAAAATGATCAAATAGTGACTTCTCTCATCAAAATCCAAAACACTGAGGAGAGAGAAAACCTAAAAATGGTAGGATTAACCTTCGAGAAAGTCGTATATTTTGGTATTAATCCATCCACATCCAACGGCTCTAATTGGGGCGTCATTGATCTCTTTCGCCAATTTCTTTCCGATGATTCTAGTATTTCTCAAGTATCAAATATTTTTTAATTTTTAGGGTTAAATGTTCTTGATTTCAATTCATTTCTTGATTTAATCAACTTTTTTTGTTTTTGTTATGAATTCTTCTTTTTGGTTCTTGCAAGATGTTGTATACTTGAGAGTTGAAGGGAATTGCAGTGTATCTGTAGTATGAGTTCATTCAAGGGATTGAGAAATGATGTTTAATCTTAATTTAATCAAATATGTATACAAGTTGAAAAATTGAAGAACAAATAATTATTGTGGAGTTGTATTATCAGTTTGTGGTGTTGATGTATGGTTGGCAAAACTTATTTGTTTTTCTTTTTCTTATAAAAATGACTCATTTGCATCTGATGTAGGTTAAGATCTGTTGCAAATTCCCTTTTTTAAAAAAAAGTACTTGATTTGCGTCACACATATGTGTTGATCTGTACTGGGTTCAAGGGTCATGTGCGTTAGACATTGTTTAAGTCCGACGCAAATAGCTTAATATCTGCATCGAGTCCTGACACGACACATACTGTAACACCCCGAAATTTCTCTGAAATTTTCGCGCGTTAATTATTATTATATGAGTGTTAAATTATATTTCACTAATATATTTTCAGAAAGTATAAATATATATATTTTTACATCTACATTATTTTAATCGATATTGTTCAATGTGTTTGTAATGTGTGTTAATTGTGTGGCATTGTTGTTAGTCGTATAATGTTTGTATCTGTGTTATTTATACGAAATGGACAATGTGGTGCTCGTATCTGTGCCGAGTATAAAATGTGATAGTATAGTGCGTGCGTATTTGTATTACGTTAGTAATTATAATTTTTAATTTTGAAAATACTTACTTATATATATTATTTTTGAACGTTTTTACTTGGTGCCTGACATGTACATTGTACTAGTGTTTCTTTCATACATTGTATTTTGTGTATTAGGAGGTCCGAAATTTCTGATTTTTATTTATAGTATACAAAGAGCCTATGGACAGCTTTATTGAACTCTTGTAACGTTACGATAATCAAGAGATTATCCCTTCATATACCTCCCTTAATGCACATTTTAATCTCCATCTTTTCATCTCCATTCTTCTGAAAATAAAATCAGAAAAATCCCTCCCCTTGTCATTTCATTTTCACACGCCTAAACCAAAGGGAAGGGAGAGGAAAAGTCTTGGTTCTTCATTCACTATTTTCTCACAAAAATCAGTCCACATCTCTTGGTTTCAAGCTATTTTTGCACCGGTTTTTCAAGCACGTGTTGAGATCATTGCGTTTGTGTTCGTAGGAGTCGAAGGTGGTGATATTCCATAAGGTGTTTAGAGTACATTTGAGTCTTTCTACGACGTTTATCTGCAAGAAAAGGTAACTAGCGTTATTCTAGTTCAGTATAGTATAGATTTTGAACTTAGGTTGTTAGAAATGCGTTAGAGAACGTAGTATCATGCTAGGCGGAACTTAGAGGATTGTATGATCAAAGTATTATGTGGTTTTTATGGTTGTTGGTGTTGTTTCCATATTTTGGATTTCTACTATGATCATTGATAGGACATGTCAATTAGTTGTCTTCTTTTTGGTTGTGTGGTTGAATTTATTTAATTGGTACTCTTTGTTTTTGCCTTGGATTTGAGTGTTGTTGTTCTTGGTGAAGTTTGGACATATGTGAGGATGTTTGGTGTTGTGTGTTGGCGTGAGTTGAGTTGTATTGGACGTAGGAGGCTAGTGCATATTTCGTGGGGCTTTCGGTGGGCGTACGAGCGAAGCTCGCAGGCCACGACAGTAGCTACTCGCGACTCGCGAGCCTCCTCGCGACTCGCGATGACTGGTGTCGCGGCCCGCGACGCTCGTCGCGCCTCGCGACGCTCGTCGCGCCTCGCGACGAGGGGTTTGTCCCCTGGGCTGTGCTGCTGTGTTTAAAATTCCTTTTTGGTTTACAGCTTGTGGATCTTTGCTTGGTTGGTCTTAGGTATGTATACTAAGGGTGTTTGAGTAAACTTTGGTTGGTTTAAGTGTTACATTAAGGGTATGTGCCCAATTGTGTTGGGTAGCTTTTGGTTATTTGCCTTGAAATGGGTCGGTTGCTAGTGCTTGGCTATGTAAGCTCATGATGGAACCTTGATGGGTAAGATTGTTTTGGTTTGCTCTTATAATTTGTTGTAAATACGTTGAAAGTTGGATTTGGATTAGTTGGCGTATACCTTGACATGTATACTTGTACGTTGTTAAGTAGTGTGATTCTAGGAACGGTATGGTTCTAGAGGTCTCTATTAGGTGATCCTAAGAATGGTATGGTTCTAGGAACTTGAGTTTGATTGTCCTAAGGACGGCATGGTCCTAAGAATTTGTGTTTGATCATCCTAAGGGCGATATGGTCCTAGGATTTGGTTACTAACCTTGGGCGGTATGGTCCATTGGTTCAATTTACGGGTGGTATGATCCGTAAAATTTAGCTATTCGAAAAGGGCGGTATGGTTCCTCGAATATGAAGGCTATTCGAAAAGGGCGGTATGGTTCCTCGAACAAGCAACGTAGGCCTTGGGCGGCATGGTCCAATAAGTCTACTCACAGGCGGCATGGTCTGTTGTGTTTGGGCTTGTTGACCGCATTTGTTACACGGTTGACGGGAATTTGTTGTGATAGTGGGTTGCCTTATTTGTTATTATGATCGAATGTACCTCGTAGTGAGTATGGTATCTCGATAACTTATTCTTTGATGTTGTTCTAATTATTTAAGTTCTTTATCTGTTTCTATTCGAGCTGGGAGAACTGCTAGTTACTCCCCACTGATTGTGGAAGTTATTGAATTATTTTGCAAATGGTGATGCAATTTAGAATTGTCACAATTTGGACCGGAGTTGTGCGTTATAACCATGTGAGCAAGAAAGTGGTGCTTGTTATAGTGGACGAGCACTCTGAAGCTAGAATTAGGACTAGTTACCTAGTTGGTTTTAAGTAGCTACCTCTAGTTTTGTCATATGTTTTGAACTACGGATTTCAGTTGTTTTTGGTTTGAATTTACTCTATTTGAGGTTTCTTATGGTGATCTTATGACATTTTGAGACTTGTTGAAATGAGGGTATGGGACCTCATTTTCCTTTTTGTATATATATGACTTTGGAGTTTGATTAATGTCTTTAAAGGCTTTACCTATTTATAGTTTCATATTCTACTCCATAGAGTAGCACCTCCGTCCGATTTGGTGTTTCCTCTGCCATTCTATGTATCATTTTCTTTACTATAAATTTCCACTCTTCTTGATTTGGACGGGATGTTACACATACTATATCTTCGTAATTTGCGCTGAGGTATGTGGCGTCCGACCCATGTCCGACGCAAATGTGGGTCTCGCATGCGACGCAAATCGTCGATTATGTACTAATGTGTGATGCAGAATAATGACAATTTGACAACTTAACAACAAGCAAAATTGCAATCATATGCAAATGTCATATAAGATGGATGCAAAAGTTCCTACCTTAAGTCCAGTTTTATGCTTGAAAATATGGTCAAAGTTTAGGTTCAGTCTGAAAAGGGTCCATGACTAAGAGATTGGTCCAATGCTTCGTACACCTGCTTAAAAAGGTGGCCATGTGTGAGTCGCACTCTAGTTATCAAGTTAGGTTCAAGAGAACAATGTCATGGTTGGGTAGGTTTTCTTATTACCGACCAAGATCCAACACTATTGCTCACGAAACATTTTGGAAGGACAAAGCGCAAACCCCCCGGGGGTGACCTCACACATAGAACATGTGGTAATGAGGCAAGGTAGATCATCCTTATAATGGCTTATACAATAGACATGCATATGCAAAACTGTAATGTCATTTTAATTCATAAAAAGAGTATGAATAGTTTTATTTGAGAATGATAGTCTGCTCCTGTGTAAGGAACAGACGAATTGGCACTAAACTAATAAGTTAAAGGAACTAACAAATAAAAGGAACTAGACTTAGGCTTGAAGCATTACAACGGTACATTGATGACAATTGAGTAGATGATGCCTAAAATATAGGTAACCGTTTTTATCTAGGAGAAAATTCGATTTTATGGAAAATCTTTTTAAGGAAAAAATTTTATTTTTCAAAAAGATAATAAAAATATTATTCGGTTTTTACGGATTTTAATCAAAGATATTATTTTTATTAAAAGAATTTAATTTCAGTTTTAATATTTAATATGTTTTAAATTAAATTTGATTTTCGAGTAATGCTCAAAGTAGTTACTATAATCTAGGAGCAGTAACTAAAAACACGCCCACGTCTGAACAGTGATCATGGGATCATGGGATGTTTTGAGGAACGTGTTCCTTGGGGTAAGGAACTGATAAGTGTCTATTTATACACATTTTTACCCTCTAATATACTCCCTCCGTCCCATAATATAAGTCCTATTTCCTTATAAGGTGTCCCAAAATATAAGTCTTATTTCTATTTTCAATCAATAATTATTCCCAAAATACCCTCATGAAAATAGTTTAATTCCCAAAATGTCATCATAATTTCAGCTTCCAATGCACCATTATTAATGACAAAATGGAATTTTTTACCCCATTGAACTCCTCTACACATTAAACCATGCAACATTAAATGACAGCTTTTATTTATTGTTAAAAAGAAAAAAAAAACAATGCAAGTGTTTCTCAATAAAAATAATTTTTTTATTCAAATAAAACAAGATTCTATTTAACCTTAATTCCCGCGTAAAAACAGAATCAGGACTTATATTATGGGACGGAGGGAGTACTACTTTTAGTGTCGTCTGTTGAGTTATATGAGTTAAATAATATACTTTTAAAATATTTCGGTTTAATCACTTGGTAATTACTTTTAGTGTTTAAAAGATAAAATTGTGTCTATATTAATTATTTAGTGATAATCTATCTGAATAGAGTTCAGAAAGATGTACTAAATTCGAGTATTACTAATTTTGTAGGCTGATATAGTATTTTGGTCATATCTCACTCATACGGAATCAAAACGAGACGATTCAAGTGACTACGGAAAGATGAGATTGAGACCTACAACTTCTTAGAAGAAAGCAAGAGCTAATTGAGGTGTTTACTGGGTCGAAATTATGTTGCACACTTGCAGCCCATATATTTTAAGTGTATTTATAAGTTGAAAATAAATGGGATAGGCCCACTTGCTTCCAACCACAACAACATGTATACACCAACAACAAGCAAGAGCCAAGAAGGGGTTGATGAACATCAGCCCAAGTATTTTATAACAAAAGAAGAGAGGAGTCAAAGGAGGAAAAGGGGGTTCCTATTACCCTAAGTCTAACGCATGCAAACAGTAGAAAAAGAGAAAAGGTGGGCTTTTGATTAAAAAGCCAAAAAACAAACCCATACAAAGAACAATAAAGAGGGGGGCGGCAGGAAGTAGAGGGGGACAAGACGAGGATGAACGAAGAGGCGGCAGTAGAGCGAAAAATGGAGGAAGACGAAGAATTCAGTCCAGAAATTCGCCCCTCATGAGTTTTCTCTACCCTCTTCTATCTATTTTATTTGTTTTCATGTCTAATTTAGAGTAGTTTACACTAGTAGGAACATGTAATTGAATCTTGTTATGGGTTTATGAGATTATGATTTATGTTTGTTCAATTAATTAGTTTGATTGGGTATTCAGACAAAAAATGTTATCTGAGTTTACAATTCATGAATGTTAATTTTAGATTGATCACCTAGGGTTTTATTCATGGTTATTTTCTTGGATTAACAGTAATATTATTAGGTTGAAGCTTTCTTGTCTGATATTATTGCTGGAATTTTGTGTGATGTTAATTTTAATTTAGTTGCAGCTTTCTGGTTTGATTAAAGTTAACTGATTGGTGTTCTTAAAGCGATCGAGTTTGTTAATTTAATATATGCTTTCATTGTTAAATTGATATATTTTTTATTAGGACTAAACTTGCGTGCGTTCACGGGGTTTAGTTAGTATGAATTATAAAGCAACTAATTTTCTTGCGTTCAAGGGATTATTTGTTAACCAATCTATCTATCGACTAGTTTAATGATTCAATGATTAAACCCTATCTCGAGAGGAAATTACATGTCCCCTATTAGTTTCTTAGTTATATTTTTAAAACCGAATTTATTTCCTACAACTTATATTTATAGTTATTAGTTTAATAGTTTTAGGTATAGTAATGATATTCGAAAACCCCCCATATTTATATAATAATAGTCATTTATATAAGTAAACAATTAATTTAAGATAATAACACAGTCTCTGTGGGTTCGACCCTTACTTTCCCTATCTATCTGTTAGAGTTAGTGAGTGATTTATAAATTTAATTTTGTTGCGGAAACGACACACATCAAGAACATCATGGGATAATGGTTTTTCACAAATGCACGTTTTAATTTTCACGTTCTAAATTACTGTCACTATAAATAATAATGTCTAAGTAAGTTCCAAAGTAAGTCTGACTAAGTGATTTAGTGAGTTTAACTAACTAAAGTGTCAGTGCCTTCATTCTCTCATAATAGCCATTTGTTCTTTGCCTTCTTACTCTAATTCCACTAAGCTTATTTCGATCAATTGTATTTTGGTTTTTGGGGTAAGGGAACTTTGAGTGAAGTTCTTAAGAGAGAAGGCTTTGAGTAAGCTTGTATGATGTGAGAAAACTTCGAGTGAAGTTGAGAGGAACTGCTGTTAAGGGAACATGGCTCAGGAACTTGAGTTTAGGAACTCAAGGTGTGGCTCGAGTTAGAATTAGGTTGTAACAAAGTTGTTTGGCCTAATTAGTGAAAGATGAGTTTAAAATCCCTAGTGGTCGAGGTTGTTTCTTCTTGTTGGGCCCAAGAATTTTTCCTCGTAAAAATCCCTTGTGTTCCTTTAGCTTGTTTATTCGTTTAAGTTTTAATTTCCGCAAAAAGTTACGTTTATTTCTACACCTACAATTCCCCCCCCTCTTGTAGTGTTCCTAGGGAAATAACAATTGGTATCAGACAGAACTCACGTAAGATAGGAAACCCTATTGAGAAAAAGATCCAAGGAACAATGAATACCACCGAGAAACTTGGAAGGTTATCCTACTCAAAGGCCTCCTATGTTCAATGGGAAGTACTACAACTATTGGAAGAACCGCATGGAGATATTCATCAAGGCTGAAAACTATCAGGTATGGAGAGTCATTGAAGTTGGTGATTTCGAAGTCACAACTACAAATGACAAAAATGAGGTAACTCTAAACCCCTCTCTGATTATGACAAACGATTTTTAAAAAATGGAAGTAAATGCCATGGCTATAAATTTGCATTGTGGACTTGGACCCCATGAACATAATAGGATCATGGGATGCAAATCCGCAAAGCAAATATGGGATTTACTAGAAGTAACCCACGAAGGAACTAATGAAGTTAAAAGATCAAAATTGATTTACTTATGAATCAATATGAACTGTTCTGCATGAAACTAAGAAAGCATCGAGACATGTTTACTCGTTTTACTAACATTATTAATGAGTTGGCTTCTCTTGGAAAGTTTATTTCATCTGAGGAACAGGTTCGAAAGGTTCTTAGGAGTCTTCCTAAGGACAGATGGATGGCTAAAGTCACTGCTCTTCAAGAAACAAAAGACTTCACTAAGTTCAACTTAGAACAGCTGGGGTCACTTATGACTCATGAGCTTCACCTTGATACTGAATATGGTGAAAGCTCCAAATCAAAATCAATTGCTCTCAAAGCAGATGATGAAGATGATTCGTGACATCAGAAGAAGAAGAAGCAGCCCTCATGGTTCGAAAATTTCGAAAGATGTACAGGAACATGAAGAATGGAAACTTCAAAGGTAAAACTAAGAAATTTTCTAACAAAGCTGCTTGTCATAAATGTGGAAGTACAGATCACTTCATCAAGGAATGTCCTCTTTGGGAAAATGAAAAAACCAAAGAAAGGAACAAGGAACGCTTTGCTGAAAGGAACAAAGAATCAAAGCACCTTTCTCTAAGGCAAATGTGCGCAAAGCTATGATAGCTGCTTGGGGAGATTCAGAGACGGAGAGAAGAAGAAACAACAAACTGAAGAAACAGCAAACCTTTGCCTCATGGCAAACATGACGAAAAAGAAGATGAAGAAAAGTTGAGGTAAGTCAACATGGACTTGAGTCAGACTAGATGAAAACTAGGCTGAAATATATGATCTTCTTTATGATGCAATTCTTGAATGTAGAGATGAACGTGAAAAACGTGAACAAACGGAACAAGCCTTAAAGTTCGCAAGGAACACATAGAATGGCTTAAGAAAATGAGAACAGATGTTGAAACAGTTCTTGATTTGTTTGAAAAAATTAAAAATCAAAAGAATATTATGAAAGTTTGAAAAATGAAAATTATCTAATTAATTTAGAGATTTCACACTTGAAGGATTTGTCCCTGTTCTGAGTTCCTTTGATATAAGATCAACCCCTTTGAAAGGATACAGATCTGAGATTGAAAAATTAATAAAGAAAAAATTTTTAAAGGAACAGATCTGTAATCTTAAAAAGGAACTGGTTGTCGCAAGGAACAGAGGCAAAAATGAGTTCCTAAGTGGATTGAGAAACCACAGACCAAGAGAAAAGGAAGGTCTTGGTTTTGAAAACTACAAGAAAAGGAACAAGACAAAGAAATATGTTGATCTACCTAGTGATAAATTCTGTATGTATTGTGGCAAGGTAGGTCATTACATAAATCAATGTCAACTAAAATCTGAGATGATTGGGAAAAATGTGACAATAAGTAAAAAAAATGGGTTGTCAAAACAAATCCTAGTCAAGAACAGGAACCCACGAAAGAGGGGTTCCTACAACTAACAACTAGTTGATTTTTGCAGGTTGGAGTGAGGGGGAACAAACATGGTATCTCGATAGTGGTTGTTCCAAGCACATGACAGGAGACAAAACAAGTTTCTCTCACTCTCAACACTATGAAGGTGGAAGTGTAACATTTGGTGAAATAAGAAAGGTAACATAGTTGCATGGGTAAGGTGGTAAGTCACCATACACTCCATTGAAAATGTATTTTTAGTTGAAGGTCTAAAACATAATCTATTAAGCATTTCTCAATTCTGTGACAAGGAAATATTTAAATTTGATAAAGAAAAATGCTTGATCATCAACATTAAAACTAAGAAGGTTATCTTGGAAGGAACAAGGAAAGGGAACACATACATTGTGGATCTAGACCTTGTTCCTCAAATCAATTTAACTTGTCTTAGTGTTATTGAAGATGATTCACTTCTTATGGCACAAGCGTCTAGGACATGCTAGCTTTTCATTACTTGAGAAACTTAGATCAAAAGATCTTATTTAGGATTACCATCAATAAAATTTCATATTGATCAAGTTTGTGATGCATATGCACGAGGTAAGCAAGTAAGATCCTCTTTCAAATCTAAAATGATAGTACCACTAAACCATTAGATTAATTCATATGGACTTATGTGGACCCATGAGAATTCAAAGCAGAAGTGGAAAGAGGTATGTATTGTATTGTAGATGACTACTCTAGGATACATTGGGTTATTTTTCTCTCTAGTAAAGATGAAACTTATGATGAGTTCCTTGTCTTTGCTAAAAGAGTTCAAAACTTAAGTGGTCATAAAATAATGCACATTAGATCAGATCATGGAAAGAATTAAAATTATAAATTTGATGACTTAAGCAGAGATAATGGCCTAGATCATAATTTTTCTGCCCCTAGAACACCACAACAAAATGGTGTTGTAGAAAGGAAAAATAGAACTTTGGAGGAAATGTCTAGAACCATGTTAATTGCTAGTGAACTTCCAAGGAACTTTTGGGCTGAAGCTGTTAATACTGCTTGTCACATAATTAATCGTGCCATGATGAGACCTATCATTAAAAAACTCCTTATGAACTTTACTTTGGAAAGAAACCAAATATCACTATTTTAGAACATTTGGTGCAAATGTTATGTGCATAATAATGGAAAAGATAATCTTGGAAAATTTGATGCAAGGAGTGATGAAGCAATTTTTTAGGATACTCTCACATAGTAAAGCTTATAGAGTTATAACAAAAGAACTATGTGTGTTGAAGAAAGCATTCACAGTAATCTTTGATGAATCTGACAAATAAATCCAAGCATACAGGTTGATGACTATGAGATGGGTTGTACAACCATAAGAAAAAGCAGATTCAAAAGAAGAAGAAGAAGAAGTAAAGAGGAAAGGAACGAAAATATAAATAATACACAATGATGTTCCTGTTCCTCAAGGGAAGAAGTTTCCTGTTCCTCAAATGAAGGAACTGAGTCACAGGCTAACAGAGGAACAACTGATCAGAGTTCCTCATCTACTCAAGGAACTCATGAGGAACAACATGTTCCTATAAGAGAGTTTCAACCAAAACCTTGGAGAAACAAAAGTCACATCCATGGAACTCATAATCAGCGACATATCCAAAGGTACGCAAACTAGATCTCAGTTAAGGAATTTTGTGCATTTCATGCGTTCCTATCAATGATGGAACCAAGAAATCATGAAGAAGCCTTAACTGACTCTGATTGGATTACTGCATGCAAGCTGAATTAAATGAGTTTGAAAGAAACAAGGTATGGCATCTAGTTCCTCTTCTAAACAACAAAAAGTAATTGGCTTAAAATGGGTGTTTAGAAACAAACTAGATGAATATGGAACCATTGTAAGAAACAAAGCTAGACTTGTAGTAAAAGGTTATAATCAACAAGAAGGAATAGATTATGAAGAAACCTTTGCTCCTGTAGCTAGATTAGAAGCCATTAGAATTCTAATTGCATTTGCTGCTTACATGGGATTTAAATTATATCAAATGGATGTTAAGTGTGCATTTTTAAATGGCTATCTAAAAGAAGATGTATATGTTGAACAACCCCCGGCTTTGAAAAATAATCTCCCAAATCATGTCTACAAGCTTGATAAAGCTCTTTATGGGTTAAAACAAGCACCTAGATCATGGTATGAGAGATTATCAAAGTTCCTTTTAGAAAAACAATTTTAAAAGAGGAAAGGTTGATAAAACCTTGTTCCTAAAATCTAAAGGAACTGAATTTTGCTTGTTCAAATATATGTTGATGACATCATATTCGGAGCTACAATGAAACATTTGCAAAGAATTCTCAATCTCATGAGTAATGAATTTGAAATGAGTATGATGGGTGAGTTAAATTTCTTTCTTGGTACAAATAAACAAACTGAAAAAGAAATAATTGTTCACCAACAAAAATACATAAAGGAACTATTAAAGAAATATGGCCTCGAAAATTCAAAGATAAATCACACTCCTATGGGAACTTCAACTAGATTAGATGAAGACTCCATAGGAACAAGTGTTGATCAAACAAAATATAGAGGAATGATTGGTTCACTTTTGTATCTAACTGCTAGTCGTCCAGACATAGCTTTCAGTGTTGGTTTGTGTGCTAGATTTCAAGCAAATCCAAAGGAGTCTCATTACTGCGTGAAGAGAATTCTCAGATATCTTAAAGGAACAGATGATCTTGGACTTTACTATCCAAGAAGTGACACATTTGAGCTAAGAGGATATGCAGATGCAGATTATGCAGGAGATCTTGTAAATAGGAAAAGCACCTCAGGTATGGTTCAATTTCTTAGTCATAGTTTAGTTTCTTGGAGTACCAAGAAACAAAACACAATCGCTTTATCCACTGCTGAAGCAGAATATGTAGCTGTTGTTGCATGTTGCTCAAATGCTTTGGATAAAGCAACAACTTTGTGACTATGGAATAAACTTTAATTGTGTTTCTATTTGTTGTGATAATACTAGTGCCATTAGTATTTCAAAAGATCCAGTGCATCATTCGAGAGTTAAGCATATACATATCAGACATCACTTTCTAAAAGAAAATGTGGAAAAAAGTTTGATTAAACTTGAGTTTTGTCAAACTGAGAATCAGATTGCTGATATACTAACTAAGCACTTTACAAAGAGAGAGATATGAAAAATTAAGGCTTGAGTTAGGTTTAATAAAACTTAAGTAATTGGTCTTATTCCAATCCCCCATGTTTGAATTAATTTGACTTACTCTATATGATATGAAGTGATTGTGTTTGATTGCCTAAGACCATTGCAAATTAAGATGTTAAAAACATAACCATGAATTCAAAGGAATAAAACAACTCACTGTCACATAATACTCCCCATACAGTTCCTAAGGTAAAGAAACATGCATAATATGAAGAACGTTGATATGTAGCATAAGTTGTTCCTATAGCACAAGTTCCTTAACTTTTATTTTCTTTCCAAAATTAAAAATCCATAAAAATCCAAAAAGATCCGATAATCCCAAAAATATAGGAAACAGATTTAATTAAATCATGATTCTCATTTTACTGTTTTTCGCTTATTTTTTATTTTTTTTTCTTTTTACGCGTGTAACTCTTCACCTACTGTTACATGCATTTCTTCTCCTTCTTTATTTCATCCCCAAAACTGTGTTCCTTAGTCGCTTCAACTTCACCACTACTTATCCTCTTCACACCTCTTCACAAACCATAAAACCCCAAACTTACTTCACAAAACGGCCAAAACCTCACGCAATTCACCTTTTCCAAACACAAAATCTCCCAAAAACTCTACAATGGAAAACCCCTCTTCTCCTACCAAAACCCTAGAAACCGAAAAAATTCAAGAATCACCCATAATCAAAGAAGAACAAAAATTAGAATCACTGAGAAGGAGTGTAAGAAGGAGAAAATTGATTGGGGAGGATGATGAAGAAGAATCCCCGGAACAAACTCAGGGAGAAGAGGAAGTTACCCATGTTCCTTCCAAAGGAACTGCTACTTCTTCCTCCAAGAAACGAGTGGAACGAAGTGAGTTAAGGTATGTGTTAGGTTTTTGTGTCGATTTAGAATGGGCAAAAGAAGTGAAATTTAATGAATTGACTGATATACTAAAGGAACAGGGTATGGAATACCTGTTTGAATATGCATTTAACAGTGCTCTAGTTCCTTTAGCTATGCATTTGCACTACTGAAGTAAGGGGGAAGAAAATAAAATTTTCTAAAGAAACTTTGGCAAAGATTTGGGAAGTTCCTTGCAAAGGAACAGATGTGTACTTTAAACGGAAAGGAAATGTTTCCTTTCCCAATTTTCCCCAAGACAAGATTGTTGAATCTTTTGGGGGAACTGCTGGCCAGAATAAAATCAACCACAACCTACTCTCTCCTGTTCACAAAGTCCTGTTTAACTTAGTTTGGAGAGCACTCATGCCTCGAACTGAAAAGAGGAATGAAGTGGGTCTCTTGGACATGTGTTATATGTTCTGCCTAGACCACCACATCCAAATAAACTTTCCTTCTCTTTTCATCCAACATCTTACTCATTGCATAGAAAACAATTGTGTAGTTGGTTATGGAGCTTTAGTCACCTCTCTCCTTCATCACTTTAAGGTAAAGATAACCAGATGGCCTACATTGGGAATTAAACAAGGAAATATCCTAACTGAGAAAACACTTCATGGGTTGGATCTTTCTGTGCAAGAGGAAGTACTAACTCAAGAGAGAATTGCTCCCAATTCCTCTAGCAAGAGGAAACTGCCTAGGGCAGTTGAAGAGGAACTGGCTGATGTTATTTTGGAGGAACAAGTTCCTGCACCCACTGAACCCAAGGAACCTAAACCTAAGAGGTGCAAAACAATAGCCAAAAAGCCTACCCCTCCTGTTCCTACAAGAGTTAGGCAGAGCTCTAGACTGAAAATTGCTCACACTGCCCCTGTTCCTTCCAACAAGGACTCTCCATTAGAATTATCTGATGCGGAGGAACAGGAACATAACTCTCCTAAGGATCAAACACCTCCATCATCACCAAAACTCTCTGTTCCTCTCACTAAACTCTCTTCCATCTCTCCCTCATCCTTTTTTGTTCCTTCTAGCTTTGAACAGATGAAGGATGAGTTGACTGGTCCCAATCCCTTCTTCAAAACCTCTACTGATCTTCCACCACCTCCACCTTTTCAACCTCCCATTTATAACCCCACTTCTCCATCTGTTTCTACTCCAGGAACAGCTGGTCCTTCACAAGAAACCACCCTGGTCCCATCACCCAAACCACCAACTGCCTCTGGTTCTAAGAACAAGGAACCAGTTCCTTCTGATGATTATGGCTGGGTAAATGAAGTATGTCTTACTGCACAACACATGATTAAATTTTATAATCACCTTAACTGGACTTTAGATGCCAAAACTGATCAAATGCTAGGTTTGATGAAAGTTCTAAGTGATATGGTGATTGATCAACAGAAGAAGATGGAGACAATGGCCCTAACTATTGAGAGTTTGAAGCAGTGAATTGGTGAAAATCATGGAGAGGTGATGAAGAAATTGGAGGATGTGGTTGAAGAAGAAGTTGTTGAGGAACAACATTTCCCTTCCCTTACTAGTTCTTAGTTCCTGTTTATCTTTCAAGGAACAAGACTGCTTAGCTTTGTTTTGTTTTCTTTTTCTTTCTTTGTCTCTTTTTGTAGTTAAAGGAACAAGTGCTATATAAATATGACTTTTGCTACTTTATCTTCGTTTGTGATTTTTTGTGCATAATTTCTTCCTTGGAATGGCTAGTATACTGTGATTGATGTTTGAGCTAGTCTAACCTTTGTATATTCTAACTTAACCATGTTTGGTGCTTCCTCATGGTCTCAAGGTCTTGATCACAATTCATAAAATCACGCTGAGTTTGTTTTTTTTTACGATGACAAAGGGGGAAAAGATTTAAGGAACAACCTCAGTAAAATAAAATAAAATAGGTAAAGGTAAATGAAAAATCAAAAATAGGTAAAGGTAAATGAAAAATCAAAATTAAGTGGGTTACTTAATTCTGTTTTATTTTTCATTTCCTGTTTTATTATTTTATCTTTATCATTCACTTATATTATTTGTTATTCCTTAGTTTGTACCTTTGTTGTCATCATCAAAAAGGGGGAAATTGTTGAACCCTAGTTTTGATGATGGCAAAGGAACAAAGATGCAAACTAAGTAGTGGAGTAATGATTTATTAAGTGCATGAATTTTAAGGTATCATTGAAAGGAACAAAGATAATACTAAGTCAAGGAAGAAATCAAGTGTGGATTTTGAAGACTAAGTGAAGATGTTTCCCTAATTGATACTGGAGCAGCATTGGAGCAAGAAGAATAAAGCGAGGCGTTTTATTTCTAGTTCCATTGTAAAGGAACGGGTAAAGATGGTAAGGAACTGTGGCAGTTTTATTTGAGAATGATAGTCTATTCCTGTGTAAGGAACAGACGAATCGGCACTAAACTAATAAGTTAAAGGAACTAACAAATAAAAGGAACTAGACTTAGGCTTGAAGCATTACAACGGTACATTGATGACAGTTGAGTAGATAATGCCTAAAATATAGGTAACCGTTTTTATCTAAGAGAAAATCCGATTTTATGGAAAATCTTTTTAAGGAAAAGATTTTGTTTTTCAAAAAGATAATAAAAATATTATTCGGTTTTTACGGATTTTAATTAAAGATAATATTTTTATTAAAAGAATTTAATTTCAGTTTTCAAATTTAATATGTTTTAAATTAAATCTGATTTTCGAGTAATGCTCAAAGTAGTTACTATAATCTAGGAGCAGTAACTAAAAACACGCCCACGTCTAACATGATCATGGGATCATGGGATATTTTGAGGAACGTGTTCCTTGGGGTAAGGAACATCATGGGATAATGGTTTTTCACAAATGCACGTTTTAATTCCCACGTTCTAAATTACTGTCACTATAAATAATATTGTCTAAGTAAGTTTCAAAGTGTGTCTGACTAAGTGATTTAGTGAGTTTAACTAATTAAAGTGTCAGTGCCTTCATTCTCTCATAATAGCCATTTGTTCTTTGCTTACTTACTCTAATTCCACTAAGCTTATTTCGATCAATTGTATTTTGGTTTTTGGGGTAAGGGGACTTTGAGTGAAGTTCTATAAGAGAGAAGCTTTGAGTAAGCTAGTAAGAGTGAGAAAACTTCAAGTGAAGTTGAGAGGAATTGTTGTTAAGGGAACAGTGGCTCAGGAACTTGAGTTTAGGAACTCAAGGTGTGGCTCGAGAATAGAATTAGGTTGTAACAAAGTTGTTTGGCATAATTAGTGAAAGAGTCGAGTTTAAAATCTCTAGTGGTCGAGGTTGTTTCTTCTTGTTGGGGCCCAAGAAGTTTTTCCTCGTAAAAATCCCTTGTGTTACTTTCGCTTGTTTATTTGTTTAAGTTTAAATTTCCACATAAAGTTACGTTTATTTCTACACATACAATTCAACCCCCCCCCCCCTCTTGTAGTGTTCCTAGAGAAATAACAACTACGCGGGATGAGCGCGTATTTGACTTGACTACCCATTGTAAAGGTTTTTGTATTGAAAATTATTTTGAAATCACCAACAAGTCTTTAAAGGAATACTCATAAACCTAATTGGATATGGAAAACTGTAGGGACAAATTAGGGACTCATCCAATGTAGTATTCCCCATCTAGACTACGTAGATGGTTAATGAACCAAATATTGAGTTCGAGGGTGAGGGTACAGCACAGTCAGGAACTATATTACCCATTGCTGACCTCTACTAAATATTGATTCATGTCAATGTTTATGCAAAAGAATAATAAAATAATATTAGTCTAAGTTGGTTCAGGAAACACATAAAAGACTTGCAATCAATTTACAAGGAACCTAGTAAGTTGTCCAAATTAATCTGCTTAATGTTAGAACAGTTTTGTAGTCTTGTTTAACAAAAATAACATGTGGGTGATAAAAGCAATAAGTCGGGAGAATCATATAATATGTATAGAACAATCAGACAAGCATATAATAATATATAAAAATATATAAATAGAAGGGAGGATCAGAATATACAGTAGAACGGTTTATATCAAAGATCTACATCATGAACTAAATGGTTAGTAACTTCAATATAAAAATAATGATTCTATTTAAGGACTCTTATGATTATATCGTGGCTTGGGTCTACGAGATTGTCAACCTCTAGGACAAACAATCGCGGAGCTTGAAAAATATGAATGTCTGAAAGATTTAAATGTATGTATGATTATATGTGTTTGTATGTTTGAAGGTATGAGTTTTTGTAGGAAAGTTTGTAAATATTTTCGTAGAGTTCGAAGTGTTTTAGTGGAAAATCCCTTCTGAAATATATACGGAAATCAGTTGTATTCATAGGAAAAACGGAATTGCGCTTCACGCGCTAGCTGCACTAGGTGCAGGATGACGTGTGACGCGCAAATCCACGTGTCAGGCACAGATTGGCGCACCTGACGCGGCATGCCCAATAGAAAGTGTACACGTGGTACGTGCTTTGAAAAAGATAAGAAAGAAAAAGATGCATCTCGCATAGAGAAGTGCGCTTGGGGCAAGACTATATATGACACATAAGTCTAAGTGGCAGATTTATGCGCTTGGCACAGCCTGTGCGCTAGGCGCACGCTTACGTGGCAATATTGTGTGCTTGGTGCATGTTGGTGCGCTCAGCATACCGCCTTGTTTTTTTACACGTTTTGGCAGTTTTTTTTATAAAAGGCGTTTTAAAGATTTTCTTTTATCTTTTAAGTTTGGAAATCTGATTTTATGGGATGAAATCCGATTATGAAATATCTTTGAAAATATCTATTATATTTAAAAAACAATAAATTGGGATTTTCAAAGGATGGGGCTCAACACCCAATTAATTATCATGAATAATTAAATGGAATTTAAAAGAGGACTTTAACACTTTTCGAAATAGTTTTGGAATGGCTTTTTAGAATGCTCTCCCTTTGGGTCGGACCAATTAAGACCATGACATGTTTCATCATCGGATCTTTAAATGGGGAGATACAATTATGTATCTACACCTTGGCACATTTGTTTAGCCTTTAACACCTAGCACCACAATAAAATTAGTCCACGAAAGCAAGTAGGGTTGTAAATGAGACGAGACAACTCGCGAGCTACTTGAGATCGATTTGACCAAAACTGATCAAAGCTCAAGTCCATGACTAACAAGTAGAGTTGAGTTACTACTTACTCGACTCAAAAAGTTCACGAGAAACTAGAAATATATATACATATATAATACTTGTTATTTCATAAAATAATTCTCATAGTTTTTCAAAGAACTTTATCTAGGAAATGAAACTAATACTAATATATAAAATATTTTCATGATGGACTTTAATCATAGTTTGTCTTTAGGTGATGGTTAACATGTCGAACCAAGATTTTAATGAGACTTAGCCTTGTCTCGGCTCGAAATCTCATGAACAAAATGAAAATTTATTAAAAACAAACTTTTATGTAAAATAATAAATGTCCCATTTTGGTTTATAGTGTAAACAATAGCTTGTGTTTTTCAATATAAATGTTACTACTATAATTGTACTTATTGTTTGAATCTAAGTTGTCCTATATTGGTTTGTAAACAAAATTTTGAGTTTGTGATCTTTTATAAATGGAACAAAAAAACTATTTGTTGCATTTCTTCATCAGGTGAAATTGAAACTATTGTTTTCTATCAAAGTTTGTTTCATAAAATTCCATATTGGTTGGACAATGAAACGCTCACTTTTTTTTCTCTATAAAAGATTACTCCAAGTTCCTAACTTAAGGTACATGGATTGTCTCAAGTTTGAGTTGAGCCTTGATCGGAGTTCGAGTTCGAGCTTCGGGTTCGAGCTTGACTCAATTTCAAGTTTTGAGTTTCAAATTTGAGCTCGAGTTATAGATTTCGAGTTCAAGTCAAGTTTGACTCATTCAAATTCACGAGTTTTTGAGTCGAGTCGAGCCGAGCTTGACTTCGAGTTTTCAAGTTCGAGTCGATTTTGACTTCGACTTTTCGAATTCGAGTCAAGCTTAGTTGACTTGAGCTCAACTCACATCATTTATACCTTTAGAAGCAAGTTTCAACAACCTATATCAACACAATTCAAGTAATTTAGCTCTTAGATGAGATCCCTCTTTTTCAGATTGGTTTTGAATCTTTTTTTTTTTTTTTTTTTGGGAAAGGTTTTGATTCTTTTATCCACCATTTGCTCGTGCTCAAATCTTCACCTCCGACCAACTTTCGGGATTCATGTTTCTATGTCGACTATTGCCTGACGTAATGAAATATTTAGTTTGTACAATGATCATGGATGACAAAAAAGGATGAAGGGGGAAGAGAGAATAATTTCTCCCAAAAGAGCTTCTAGAAATATAGTTGAAATTTTTCTTGAATGTTTTTCCCTTCCAAAGATTAAAATTTTCAATTCTATCTGTCATATTATCAATTTATAAATTTGATTAAATTTTAGAATTTATAGAAAATAATCAAAAATTATTTTTGGAATTTCAAAATATAAAAAATAATGCATTTAACTAGAAAATGGATAGGATATTGGTTGGCAAACGACTACCTTAGAATTTTCATTTTATACCACTTGTGTGGTCCTTATAATATAAGCAACCAAGAACCAAGGCTGCTACGACAAACATGCACGCCATTCAGAAGTTTAGGGTGCATGCCAAAGTATTCACAACCACCTCTAAATCAACCACCATCGACATGCATTGCTTAAAGATGGCGCAAGGAAATATTACAAGGCAGGGAAACACTCAATACTGCAAATAATGCCAGAAGCATAAAACTCAGCAAATAACGTATCCAAAGAACGGGTAATGCATAGCCAAGGGTCAGCTGCATCCCAACGCACTGCCATCCCTACATAATATACAACAAAAACTAAAAGCAACACTAAGGGCTCAGAATCAAGAACGCTTACCTGAATTAGAACAAAACCTTGTTAGTTTCCTGTGAAGCCACAAAATAAAGGGCCCTTACAAAATACTAGTACACAAAATTGCTTAAGCGGACAAACTGGTCACTGCTTATGTTACTCTATAATGGAGGAAACGGAAGGCCTAAAAGGAAAATCATTTACAAACAATCCAGACAATTGTATTTACAGGCCTAGCACCTCTCCTAATCTTCCACGGTTTGAATCTCACCCATCATAATGCGGTTACTAACAACATTGAACCCCAAGACCGCAGAGCTAACCTTCTTTCCTTTCTTCCCCTTCTTTTTCCCTCCTTTTGATGACCCGTCAGCACTCGCTACACCATCTCTGTCCATGTCTCCAAAACCTGCATTGTCGGAATTCATGTCTCTGGCTCCATTTTTATAGACCTTCAGATCATTCCGACTTTGAAAGGCAAGCTCGAGCACGTCTGCTGACAGCAATTCCATGTAATTCAAAAATTTCTCAATGAACTCATGATTTGGATCAAAAGATCCAAGATTTTCAATAAGAAGTGTCTCAGCCTCAGCTCTGGATTGCTTCGAGCAAAATTCCAGGAAACTTGTGTCTGCAAACAGTAAAAGTTGCATTAACATTAGCAAAAACATATATGCAGATTGCACTGACCGTCAGTTAAATCACACATTTCCACTGCTAGAAAAGCCAACCAAAATTTGAACATCCCTAATGAAACCCTAGTAGTTGATATAGGTCATCTATAAAACACAAAATTATGCCAAGTCCATGCAGTTGAAGCAACAATCATACCCTTGCTTCCGGTAAGCCGAACTGATTCATTCTCACACCAATCTCTGAAGTCCATCGCCTCTATAAATTGTAATGCAGAAAAGGTCAGATAAATGTTTACAAGATGCAAAGATCGATCAAACTAGACTTCAGTTAGTACAGATCAAAAGATAACTCACCCAAGTGCTTTGTACTGCCATCTCGTTTCCCTTTTGCAGAAACCTGTGCAGAGGCAGGTGAAGATGAAATATAAGGATCCACAGCCCTGCCACCGGCAGATTTCTGTCTGCTGATAGAAGCACCAGGGCTTCCTTTTACAGGAGTGCTTTTGGTTGCCCAGCTCCCTTGGTTACCAAGCTGAGCAATACTTGCCCTGCTCAGAAAATATTATTGGAATAAGGGGTCAGAAATTATATTTCGTGAGCGTCTATTCCACATTTCTAAAGATCTATATCCATTCCTCTAGCACAAAAATATGAGGTGCTATACAGTCACAGGGCAAATACAATCAGCAAATGTTGTGGTAATTTAAAACAATTAAAGTAGGATATTCACTTTCAAAACAATACAAGTATCTGCGGGAAAAGTTCACGACCCCTCAATTAAAGAAGAAAAAAAAAAGCAACCACTGCCCAATTTGCAATATAGTGCATCTGATTGAAACTGAACCTTCAAAACAATACAGCAAGACAGGCAACATGCAATAATGATAATCACAACAAAACAGAAAAAGCATAAAATATATCAGAAATAAAATTCTCCTCTAATACTTGCTCAATCACATTTTGCCCAAATTTTATGGTCATTCCAGATTTAAAAGAAAATCTTTCACGCAATATTCCCCTATACTTCTGGCCAAATCAGCTAACAACGACATGAGAAAGTAAACAAGAGGAAATGCCACTAGCAAGGGCAGATCCAGCATGGGTTCAGTGGGAGGAAATGCTACTAGAAGAAAATTGACGAATTTATTAAAATAGAAAAACTGTTTATTATAATCCTGCACCGCGTTGTATTAACGTTTTGATGCTTCAATGGTCTGCTGGGCCTCGGATCTTCAACCATTGTTTATAGAGTAGCAGGTCCAACTCGCATCAAAGGCCTTTTCTTTCTTTTTTCCATGTTATTTTGTTTGTTTCCTTCTTTTGTGTTTCTATTTTTTGTTTTCTTTCTATACACTTTTATCCTTTTGATTCAAAGAGCTTTATTGTTTAATTTTGTTTTAGTTTCTTTTAGTTTTAAGTTTTATGCGGCATTTTCTTCATTCTGTTTTTGGAAAAATTTATCCCAAAAAAACCCAACTTTTACACATCTCCTTATAATAATCCCTATTTTTTATTAATTTGGAAAACACCCTAGCTCGGAACTATCTTATCCATATAATATGAACTCTTCAATTTCCTATATACGATATACCCAAAATGTATTAGACGTTGTGACACCAAAAAAGATAAGAGTTTGGATTATTACGAGAAAAATCCCAAAAGTTGAAAATAACATTGGATTATTCACATCAAATTTTTCTTTCTTAATAGTCTTTACATACCAAACTAAAGTCTCGTTGCGATTCTACATATTACTTTCAAATTTTTTGCCTTCCAATTTTTAGTTTCCAAAAAGTTAAATACCTAGGTACTTTGATTTATTTTTCTTCCAAAAAAATTTGAGGATTTAATTGTTCTTTTTGTACATATATATTTTTCAATGCTCAAATAAGTGTTATATAATGGCTAATGCATAGTTCTAATTTTATATATCTCAAGTTTATTCGAATTACTCGGAACCCACATGGGTCAAATCCTGGATCTGCTAGTGGCCACTAGGGACTTCGATGTAGTTGAATACTACTGAGAAGAAACTAATTTGTCACTAGCAAGGGCATATCTCAATAGTTGGTATAACCAACATAAGAAAGCTGTAATAATACATGCAAACAAACCAAAAGGAACTCTAACCATCATTAAACTTCAAACAAGGTGACAATCTCCCACCTACTTCTTTCAAGGCCTTTATTGGAGTTATAGATAATCACGAAATTTACTACCAACAGCTTCAAAGCGACATTTTAAATTGAAATAGAGTATGAGAGCATAAAGAAATGAACTCCTTATGGTAAAACATTGATAAATTTCTAAACCAATGTATTTGCCATCTCATAACGATCTGCCATAAACATATACACCCTCAACAGTCTTCAATCATCACCAGTAAAAACTCGTTAACATAATAGTATACCTACAAAGAATTATCAGCTAGGCAAGAAACAGTTGTTTAATTTACCCAAGTATTTCTATTAGGTTGTATAAGGAGAACCATGATATAAGATCTAAAATGCATAGCTGGAAATAAATGGAGAGTAAATGCCGCTTGAGAAAGAGAGAAACATACTGTTTGGTTTCTTGCTTTGATTGATCTGGTGGACCCCAGAACAAGTCATCTTCTCCTTTGTGCTTTGATTGTGATGATAGATGGGAATGGATCTGAACAGGAGATGCAGCTTTAGATGAGGACGATGCTGAAACTGACCACGAACCTGTCCGTGTTTGAGCTGAATGAGATTTTTGAGGAGTTGTTATCGGTGAATGCTGCTGGGTTGGAGTTCCTTTCTTCTGCTGTTCTTTCAAGATGTCCCTTAGTGAAGTGGGTTTGGGAAACTTTGCCGTATCCGTAGACCATGCAGGAGCTGGAGAAGGGCTAGTTGATTCACCCTTCCAAGGAACAAAATCCCCCAAAGAGGCACCAGATGGAGGTGCAGGCATGAGTTCCTTTTCAGTTTGCAAATGCTTAGAACTTTTCCCTTTCTCAATAGGACTGGATGCAACTGTTAAATCAGAAGAAGAAACTGCTGCTGAAGCTTTAGCTCCACTGACTTTAGCTTTTGCGGCTTTCTTACGACTCTTCTTCGTATCTTTAGCCTCAATGAAATTCTCATTATCAACCAAATTCAATTGACTAGACACTATTGACAATGGAGGAAGACTAGAAGCAATGTCAGTGACTTCAATGCTTCTGTCACTAGACTTTGCTAAAACTTCTGCGGCCAAAAGATCATGTAGTCCACTCTTCTTGCTCTGCGATAACTCTGTTCTCCCCATGTTATGCTCACTAATAGTATTACCTGGATGAATTTCTCTAGGCACTTTCGGTTCTACATGGGCAAGTACTCCAGCCCAAGGAGTAGAAAAATTCATAGGACTAACAGATACAGAAGAGATGGGGATCTCCATATGCGCCCGATTCTGCTCTTCCTGTTGAATTTCTAGTAGTGACTTGGGCTTCACACAAACAGCTGGTTTCCAGGCTCTCTGGGCAGATTGCAAACTTTGTTGTGTAATTGAATCACTCTGTTTCTGTGCACCTTTGGTCTCGATAGATTCAAAAGCACCATCAGAAAAATTGGGTGAGGTAGATGGATCAATTTCTGATGAAAAAGAAATGTCCTTAGCTATCTCCATAGGCCTCCCATCTAATGTCCCTCCAGTACTTACAGACACCTCCATCTTGTCTGCAACAAGTGCTCCTTCAGTTTGCTTAGACTTTTGCACAGTGGATGTTTTAGAAGCTCCCTTTAACTGGTCAGGAGATGGTTGTGCCTTGGAAGACTTGACCTTTCTTGACTTCTTCTCAGAAGTTTTCTTTACCTCACGTGCTTCAATATTCTTCACTTCTTTTGCTGCTGATACCTCTTCATGACACTCTTTTGCAGAGGTTTCCTCAAGACAACCAGTAGGCTTGGCATCATCTGTTTTCTCAAACAAGATCTCAATTTCCCGAGGCCTCACAGATAAATTGCAAGCAGATGAGTCAGCAGTTACCACCATCTCTGAAAGCACAGCCGAAGTAGGTAGTACATTTGAATTGCTCTCTACCACCTGGCCAATAGAAGACGGTGCACTGAATTCTGAGGTGGAATGCATCAAAGCAGCAACACTCTGAGGTTTCTCCGTTGCTTCAGATGTGGCTATACATTCCATCACTTCTGATCCAAATGATGCATTGTCGCTCTTGATGTTGTCAGCATTTATTGACATAGAGGGCCAACTGTTCTGAAGGAGACTTGACATCTGATGAGGCAGGTGCAAAGATGAACCTTCACCAGGAACTGTATGACCCAATTCCTGGGGAGCTTTTGGAGGAATATTGGCAATGCTGACATTACTATCATCCGGCACGCCAGAAACAGGTATCGGAGAGTTTTTTTGAAACAATAAGGGTGACAGTTGAGGCACAGAATGGTCGATAGGTACATTTCCAACAGATGATGCAGAAGCCTGTAGTTGTCCAAAAGCTTGATCACCAAATCGTTGGACAAGCTGCTGCTCTGACAGAACCTGAGAAAGCAATTGCTGTTGCTGTTGCTGTCGCAGCAACTGTTGTTGCTCCTCATGTTTTTGTTGCTGCTTAAGCAAAAGGATCTTGTCAAGTACTGACAGCTGTGGGCTTTGGACAGACTGCTGGGATTGTAATTGCAGCAGATACTGCTGCTGCAACAGATTTAAAGCTTGAGGATCTTGTGCAAGACCAGATGAGAGTAGCTTGTCAGTCATAGGGTTATCCAGAGTCTGAGCAAGTAAATTCGTTATTGATGAATGATTTTGTGGCTGCTGCTTGGGCTGTTGCATTCCATATGCCACTTGAGAGAAATTCTGTCCATGATGCAGATCAAGTTTCTCTTTATATGGATCGATGCCACCTTGTACCGTGAAATTTGGCCAACCACCTAGGGCATTGTTCATTCCACCAGAAGACCTCTCAGATAATCCTTGAAGTAAGGAAATCATCTCAACATTCTGGGAAAGAGATTGTCGAGGCATATCACCAACTGAGGGAAGAAGATTTGCCTGTGGCATAGTAGAGTTCCTAATAATGTCAGGACTTGGAACAGCGGAGGCTCCATCTCTGGTCGGCCAATACGGGTAAGGATGAGTCGATGATTTTTGTCGTTCAAGGTTCATTCTTTGCGCCAACAGGTTGAGGGCATCTCCACTTTCGGCACCCAAGGAGGGAATACTACTAGAAGTTTGTCCTACAAATCCTTGCAGACCTGCATGTCATAGCCCAATAAAATGATAAAAAAAAAACAACACTTTTGGTGATCAGCAATCCCAAAATATTTTGCAAGCAAATGACAATACTATGATTAAAACATCTAGCAATTTTAGCAAACCTTCCGTGGAGGCATATCTCAGAGAGTTGGTCACATCGCCAGACATTAGTGACTCCAAAAATCTGTTCTCAGCTTCAGTTGACGACCCGTGCAAATGCCTATGCTCATTCCCAAGTAAATCAATCCCATTAGAACCAGGGAGGACCTTCCCAAATCCACTTAAGCTTGACCTACTAGACACATCAGTGACATCACTAGGCTTTGTTGTATTAAACCCAGGAGGTGGTCTTGCTTTAGCTCGTAAGTGAGGCATCACATCACCAAGTGAAGAGAAAGGAGAATCATTTGGAGCATTTACCACACGAACAAGTAGATCTATGCCAAAATACCCAGCTTCGAACCACCCAATTATATCACTACCAGAAAAGGGTCCCTGAATCTGACCTTGTGGATCTTTATAATAAAGGAGTAGGTCCTCTGGAGTAGGGTGCAAAAGCTTCCTTGACTCTTGCTCTCGGTCAACCACCACAGCAGTATTTTTTCTAACCGCAGAATCTTCACCAATTTTCCATTTCAGCTCATTGTGAGCATAAGATGGATCGGCTAATGCATTTTCCCATTCATTAGAATTATCTTTTACAGTTTGTGACCAGCTAATGTCAGGACTTCTCGAGCGAATATCACTTGTAGTGTCAAGCCAATCACGTGAGTGAGTTTTTGAGTGCTCTTCAACAGAAGGTGACCGCCATGGAGTTCCAGACTGAGCATAAACACGCCCCTTAACGCCAGAATCTCTATGATCAGTAATTTCATCACCCTTCTTTAAAGCTGTATCATCATCCCTAGCAGCTGCTTTCAAGCCAATGAATACATATAAATAATAAACTAACGACAAGTAAAAATATAAATAAGAAAAAATATAAAAACACTAGAGCAACTCAAACAAGTTACGCACAAATTCATTAAGAACACACAATAAATCACACTCATATACCACAATCATTCTTCCTTTCATCGTCATTTTTTTTTCTAAACGGGGTAAAAGGATGCAGATACAATTAATACCAGTGGATCTGCCAGATTGTCACTGAACTCTATTCACCCATAAGCAACATAATATCAGTCAAAATAAGCATTTATTCTCCTATGACCTATAAACCCTCAATTGATTTTGTGATATATCAATACTACCAATTATACCGGGAGTTGCACGTAGATCTCTAACTCGGTCAAGAAATTTGTATCCATTCAAAATCATACAATGGACAAAAAACAACCAGATCTTATCGTGTGATCCTAATTTACTCAATATTTCTCAGGCTTCACGTTTACAAATTTCAAAACAAGTCAGATCAAGATTCAAAAACCATGAGAAATTGAAAAATTAAAATTGATCAATTATGAATTAAAAATGCTTCCATTTCTCGATGAAGCAAAAAGATAACCACTCCATTGCCCAGCAGATATGGTCAGCATCAGCATGCCTTAACCACCACAACCCATGTAAATCAAGTAGATATACAAGCTTGGGCAGCTTTTACAAATTCTAGAAGTCATTACCTGGAACTCTAAATTTAGTCTCGCCATAAAACTGGTGCTTCTCATTGCTATCCATAGACACATTGGAACCATACGTATGCATCTGCTTCTCATGAAGAGAGCAATCTAAAATATTTGGATAAGCACCCTTAGCATGGTCAGTTTTATCATTGGCTTCATCAGGAGGGAGAGTTATATCATCCCTGTTGCCTGTCAAAAGGAAGTTGCATATGGTTTAGTAACTGCATTAGAAAAAATCAAGTTCCCTCGATCCCACTAGATTAAGAAATGAATATCAAAGCCAATTATACCATGTTTTGCTCGTCTTGACTGAGCAAAATCATTTGAACTTCGTCCTGCAGATCCATCCTTGGAAATCTGGGGAGCACCACTGCTTACTATTTCCCCCTTGTCAATCCCCTTCAAAATAGCCTGCATGATATCATAGACTATGAGAATGGCAGCAGTGAAAGTCACACAGAATAGCATGTATTTAACTTACTGATTCTTCAGGGGTAGGTGCACAAAGTGCCAGGGGCTCCAAAGGTTCTTCCTGGGTGAGAGATGAAACCTGCATCATTCCATCCACCTCATTTGAAGATCTTAAATCAGTCAGTCGATAAACATCGAGTAACTTTGTCCTACTATATCTGAACGGGGAAGATTCTCCATGACCATTATCAACTCTGTCAGAGGAGTGAGAATGAAAGGAATAATTACTATTACTCCCAACACCAAAAATAACCTTTCCACGACCAGCAGAAAAAGTTGGAGCATTTTCCCCACGTCCTCTCGCATGGCCAAACAGAGGACCTTCTTTGCTCGTCATTTGAGTCTGGTGGTGTGGTGTCTCTGCTTTTCCACGACTTTGCAAAGAGCTAGGTCTCCAAGGCCGATAATGATCACCCTCCCTCTCATCCTTCGCATGACTAGCTATAAGAGACGGCCCTTTATCATGAGGCATGTCAGCCTGTTTCCCAACATCAGTCCACTTATCAACCTCTTTATCATCTGGACCCCAGCGTGTGTTCCACTTACTCTCACGGCGCTGATCATGATTATTCTCCTTGCTTGGATCAGCCCACCTGTCGGATGCAGCTCGACGTGCTTCCCCAAAGTGCCTAGTGGACGAATTATCAACCCACCGGTCCGTCTTCCGACTGTCACCAATATCTTTGTCTCCCTCCCTCCAGCGGTCCCTGCGAGCTGATGGATTAGTGTCCCTTTCTTCATCACGCCAGCGGTCGCGACGCCCAGATTCTGCATCATGAAAAGTTGGCCTGAATACATCCTTTTTCTTCTGGTTATCATGTAATTCCTCACCATTGCCTGGAGGCTTCGCGGCATCTGAGCGATCACCAGTAAAAGGGCTTGGACGATTTTCCTGTACAGGTATAAACATCATTATTCTGCTTATAAAGCCAGGAAACTAGAGCACAACACCAGCATTCACTCTGTTACAGTACCAAAATACATCATTTTCTCAAAATCTACCAATAGAGAGTAGAGATAATGATACAAACCCCTAATGATATCCCAGTCTTATTCTCCCCTGGCTTAGGGAGAAGCCATTGAGGTGAAAGCGGGATAGGATTGTCTGACCCTGGGATATCTGCAAAAATAAAATAAAAATCAGGCAAATAAGTTAAACTTCAGAAAATCTTAAGAGATGTGTATCTATCAACTTCATTCTTTAAGACCTACCCACTCTCAACCAAGGTGTAAATTTGAAAAAGAAAAGCCAGCATTAGCCTGCTAACTTTATACTGGTAATTAAATATATGAAGGGTTGTATTCACCAAAAGTTTACTACACCAAGCAAAATACTAAGACCAGCATCAGAACTAGCCACCTCAACCCTAACTGAGGCATATATCACAGCAACAATGTAGCCCAGGGTTGTATGAGATTATTATTGTCCACATTACAAAACTATTAAAACCAAGAATTTGGTATGAAGATGCATTCCATGTATTTCTAATGTTGACTGAAATCGTCATCCCATTTATGCAAAAACATTTTCTTAGCATTGTTAAAGAATCTAACCTATTTGTATCAAAACGTAGATACTGCAAGCTAGTAACCTCAGACTGCTACTTTTGAAAAAAAATTCATATCGAAAAAGGAATTGGACCATTTGTAATTCAACTGCAATAGCTTCAGGAGTAACAAAAAGTGTAAGCTGCATGACTTTGCAACAAAAAAATTTTAAATTTCTTGTGATGATGGCATAATTACATTTGGAAGCATGAAGTTAAATGCATCCAAGTTGTCATAGAACAGTGTTCAATAGGCTAGGTATTTCAGGAGTTCTGTATAATTCTGCAATAAATAGTTTGCAGAAATCCAAAACATACATTATATAACAAAAAAAAATTACATTTATATTTAATGGCTGCAAGATGTTTTTTGATATAAAGGTATCCAGATTTGCTCCATTAAACCTACATGAGGACACATTAACTGTTATCTACAATGACAAATAAGACAAGAGCTAATAGGGGAATTAGCCAATGTAACCTAGGGTATTGTTTGGTTGACCTTATATTGTGTGGGAAATGGAAATTCATGGAAATTTTATAATATGGCTTGTTGTTTGGTTGATACTCAAATGAAAAAATGGGGGAAGTTGAAATTCATAAGAATTTGAAATTCCCACAAAATGTAGGAATTGATTTACCTACCCACCACTTAGTTGCTCACAATTCCTACATAAATTCCTATGTGTGACAACTTCCCTTATGACTACCAAACAATTTACACTAATTCCTAGGGATTTCATAAGGGAATCCAATTACCACAAATTGTGAATTCCTATGGGAAAATGATTCCCATTGCAACCAAACAAGCACTAAATGTTCCATTTGTCTTGGCATAACTCTCACACTTCGGACTTATTCATGATATCCACCAAATTCCCCTTTTAAAACCAACACTACTTAAAAGGTGACCATGGAGATTACAATGAATAATTGCACAATGTGCCATTCAGATTCTAATGGGCCTTAAAACATAACCTCGGATTATCATGGATGGTCCTAAAATGTGACTGTTCTTTGGAGAAATACAAAATACCTCAAGCTTGCTTGTACATAAACCAAAATTTCCTGTTGATTCTACTACTACTTATGCAAAGCAAAAATAGTCGTAAAGTTTTTTTGATTCACCCCTCAATCGCTATAACATTGTTTTACACCATGTCTTGATTATGTTCCCTTACTCTCCAGTTACATTGATGTACACATATCCAATGCCTCAAAAAAATATGGAAACTTGGTGAACCTTCAAATTTCATAAAAAACAAAAAAAAAAAAATCATATAAAAGAAAGTTTTCCATTATCCAAGTTGGACACCTTCAACAAGTCCGCCAATTTACAGAGCCCAAGTAACAAGTCTTCAGAAACTTCTCACAGCGCCTTCAGTTGAAATATAAGATTGCATATTTACATCCCTCCTAAGCCTGTCAAAAAAGACACACATTGACTACTTGTTTTTCTTGTTGTCGTCTGTGTTTCTGTATTCCTCAACCCCATAATCAAGACAACATTAGAGTTTGAAATAAACCAATACTCTATACGCTACCGATTTCGCTACCCAATCCCTGTCCCTGCCAGCTGCCGGTAAAAGCTCAAAAGCATTGACAACAAAAGATATCTCATTTTCCCAAGAATAAGCTCTGTTTAATATTTACATAAACCGGTCCTAGAATAAAGACAAAAAAACTAACTGCTTAAGTCAGCACACAAAGATAAACATAACAAGATCAATGGCTTAGTTTAACCCAATTCATACAGTTCATTAAACTAAGGCAAATGGCTGGAAATTTTTTATCAGAAGAATGGACATTTCACCTTACTGCTCCACTATACTCGGACAAAAACAATCATCCAATAAGATAACATAAGAGAAAAAGAATGAATTTTCCCAAAACACGAATTAGGGTTTTAAAGAACAACACAAATTAACTCAACTGAAGTGAGTAAAGTGAACAATTGTCAAAACCCTAATTTATATGGAAGAGAGAGAAAGGAGGAAAGAGGAGATACCTTTGGAGATCTGGTTGGGAGGGGTGACAGAGATGGGATTGCGAGAGTCGGAGGAAGCCATTGATGATCGAAGGAGGAGAGAGAAAGAGAGGCGGGGGTTCGAGGAGAGAGAAAATAGAAGATGAGAGTCGGAATGGAGATTGGAGGAAAGGAAACCCTTGGGAGAACTTATTAAAGACTGTTGGAAGGAGGCGACAGGCGAGGAGAGAGAGAGTGATAGAGAGAATAGATTGGGCACGCAGGAGGAGGGTTTGTTCCCAAACACCAAAAATAAAAATAAAATAAAATAAAGAAATGGCAAGAAATGATTTAATTGAAATTTTGGATTTTTTTTTTTTTTTAGAGTTTCCATTGCTTATTTTCATACTAGTTGCATATGCACGCGATGCATGCGTCGACAATCTTATGTAGTTACTATATACAAATTGACATGTTTTTTTTATTTAAAATTATTTTGATAGTGATGTAAATTATTGAGGTTTTTAAAACTAAAGGTGAATGATTTTTAACTGTTCAATACCGCCACTGTAAAATTTGGTTGATGAATTAATAATTTCCTTTTCAACGACCTTAGTAAAGTTCTTTAACAATTATAAATGTTAATAAACCATATTGTTTGAACTTTGTAAATATGAAATATTATGTTATCACGATATATTGCTAACTTTTGTTGGTTGAAGATTCTAACTGATTTCGTGAATTGATTGTGTCAATCTAGTTTAATTTGTCAAGTTATTAATGTTATTGCATATTCCATTTTTGACATACTCATATGGCAAGTTTCATTGATTCTCATTTTTCAACTTTTTATAAAAAGAAAAACACTGTTTTAAATTATTAGAGGGTATTTTAGTCAATTCAAAAAAAGACACCACACCTCATCCCTTAGCTTATATAATAGAGATGGGGTGTGATGGGATGAGTGTTTGGATCCTCTAGAGTTGTAAAATAACTCTACAAGGTAGAGTTTGAGCAATATCAACCATTGAATAAAAAAGCAATGGCTCATATATTCTCTTTCCAAAATCCCCCCTATTTTATCTCATCAAAATCCATCTCAGAATCTTTCCATTCCACCAATATGATCCCTTGATTTTAAAATGTATGGTTCAGATATAACTCTACCTTGTAGAGTTTCACTAAAACTCCGGAGGATCCGGACTCGATGGGATGATACATGTTATATTTTTACCTTTTGTCTCATTATGGATTTCTTTAATTTCGAAATTTTTCTATAAAGAAAAGCGAATTTGTTTTCTTTTTCAAGTTTTGAAATTTGGTATTAAGTTGTGTTTGATTTAGAGAAAAATGTTTTTCAAAATTATCATTTTCCTCTGTTTAGATCGAATCGCGAAGGAGAAAATATGGGTTCAAAATCATTTTTCAATGGTAGACATTCACTTTTGCTATTTTTTTTTATTTGGTAACTAACTGGCCAAACAGGCTCAGCCCTTATGAGCTATGGGGTACGAAGTGGATCCTAATCCATAAGGAAACTTCCAGAGCTTATAAAATGGGGATTTATATCCACACAAATATCTCAAATATGGGGATGGTGAGAGTCGAACTCCCGACCAGAAGGTTGAGAGGTGGGAGCTCCAACCATGAGGCTCCCACATGATTCTCCACTTTTGCTATTGATGCAAGGGAAACCATTCTTTTCTTCACTCTATCAAATGACACACAACACAAACAAAAGAAAATGGGTTGAAAGGAAAGTTACTTTGCTGGTAATCAAACAAAGGAAGATTAATCTAGAATTCAGTTTTCCTCTAAAAGGGTTTCATGGAAAATCACTTTTCATTGAAAATGCTTTCCATGCATCCAATCAATCACACATTAAGTTCTTTTAGGCTTTCGGGTGATTTCTCATTTAAATCTCAAAGGTTAATGCAATTAATGGGAATTTTTATAGTGCACCTCATGGTACACCCAACCCGATTACAAGCCTTTTCATCCCAAATTTAATAGCAATTATTTTGGACAAATTCTGGATGAACCAAAATAAGTCGATCAAGGATGTAGGTCAACAACTCAATGAACGAAGGCCTTGATAATATTTAACAATGACAAAAATTAGAATAAGAACACTTAAGAAAAGAATTCAAGAGAGAAGCAAAATGCTTAGTTATTGCTTGCTATTGTGTGTTTACATCAATTAACCTAATACATATTAATACTATGATTACTACGACTACATTGCTCTCAATAGATTCCTAAGAACTGTCACCGACAACAGTATGCAACGTTCAATCCTAATAATATAATACTCCGTATTTTTGGTAAGTGGAGTATTATTTATACTTTTAAAAATTTTATGGTTATTAAAAAGACTTGTTATTTAATAAAAAGGCTTGTTATTTACTAAAAAGGCTTTTAAAATAGGCTTTTATAAAAGATTTTGAGTATTTAAAATAAATTGTAGCCCAAATAGATGTTGGGCCTAAGTTTACTAGTTTTAAAACCCATGTACTTTGGTAATAGAATCTAAAAATGTTTTACAGAAATCTAGAAAGGTTTAGAAAGGAAAAGAAAAAGAAAGAAAAAAAGATTTGCAAAAGATATAAAAGAAAAGAAAAAAAAATTGGCACATGCACGCTAATCCATACCCATTAAAAAGAGAGAACTTGTTCTACCGTAGCTTATGAACAGTGTGTGGACTACTTTACCCCTCCAAATCCTTACAATTGCATCCTTGCCCACACGTTTTCTTTCTTCCTGGTTTTCCTCCAAGCCATTCAACTCGCTTTACCAGGATCTCCTCCCTTCCCCCTTTTTCCATGTAAATTTCCTCCTTTTCTCTCTCCACATTTCTACAAATATATCCCTCTCATATTAGCAATTTTTTTTTAAGCTTGAACATCAGGTTCAAATTCTGATGGGTTCTTATTCGATCTTTCGGGAGTCTGTCGTCTTGCCGATGTTGTCATCACCCGCTGCTTCAGCTTCGCAACAACAACAATGTTTAGAGTTTGATTCATTTCAGCTAGCAATAGCGGCATCAACAACAGCAGCAACGATAGCAACAAGCAGGTTAGGGTTCTGAATTTTGGGATTTTTTGATGCAGCGAATTTTTTTTATCGAATTAAGGTTGAATTAGGGTTTCAGCGTCGTCTATTTGGTATTAGTTTGGTAGATTTAGCTTCAGGATTATGAATTTTTCAAGTTTTGTAGTATAATTTTTCGAATTGTTGAGGAAACGTGAAAACTTTCTCGTTGTTTAGGAGAGAAAACTAATAATAGCAATATTTTTTCGAATTGTCGAGAAATGATGCTTTTATTGTTCAATGAATGCTAATATCGAGGATTAGTAGAGCACTAGCCAAAGAAAGGACCAAGTTTGCGCAGTGATTGCCTTTGAGCAGCATACAGGATGCTCTAAAAGCTACCAGAATTTTTGGCGGAAGATTGTCGGACAAAGGGAATAGCTTTTCGACTTGGGTATATGCACTTTTTAAATAAATATGTTATGAGTACATTCTGAGAATGTCACAGGTTATGTACTTGGTTCCATGACCATTCTATGTTTCTTTTGAAACATGATACACATATACTTAACCATTTTGAGAATTAGGCTTGTAATTAACAAGCTAAATAAGATCATACATTGATTTTATCTGAAATAAATTGATCTTTTTGATCTGTTCATAAGACTTTTAGCAAGTAGTGTCCACAATTGATACTATAATATTAATTGCAATTGAAGATCTAATTTTTTTAGTGTGTTGTCATATACAGGCCGTTCTTAAAGACAGTTTACAAAATGTCTTTCCAGACGATGCTTATTCCAGGTGCAATGGACGAGTGCGAGGTAACAACGTAACCTCCTATCATCATTTTTACTATTTAACTAATTTCTCTATGCTTGGTTTTGTTTGCGTGGGGCTGTCTGTGGATGTGAACCGGTGAAGTGTGTAGAAGTGTTGCCTCTACTACAAATCGTCTTCTATCACCTCTAAGCTTCTTGATCATAAGTTTTGGACCTAATCTGCGTGGGATTTAAATATTTCTGCCATAAGTTAAATGTATTGTATTCCTAATGAGTCCGGTGGGACGTATATGATACATGTGAATCATTGTTTGATACAAAAGATCTTTCTATCGTTATACATTCAGGTATTAGAGTTTGTAGGAAATTTAATTTGTTTGATAAAGACTCACCAAGGGGGTATTGATGCTTGCATGGATCTATCTTAGATTGTTTTGTGAACATGTGTTCAAGGTCTTACTTTCATCTACTTCCTCAGGAACCATTACAGTCAGTAGTAATCTCGAGCAAGCATCTTATTGTTACTTAGTTTCAGTGCCACAAATGTGACGAAAGTATGGATTTTATCTCATTCTTTCTGGTTATTCTTATAACAAGAGTGATCAGGTACATCTCTTAAACAACAAGGCCTACTAAGGCTTCTCATTATTAAATTCACTTTCTGGATTTTCATTTGATATTTTCCAATCACGCACACCAGATAAAGCATGTTATTCGAATGTATAAAAGTGTGCTTTCTGTTTTCAAGGGGACTTCTTAGTGTATAATTAGAGATCATATATATATATATATATATATATATATATATATATATATTTCCAACTTGACAAGTAAGTAAAATTAATTATATTAAATAGTGACCTTATCATTGACTAACTCTGAACTGATGTAATCTTCATATTTTGTCTGGATTATTAGGTGGCTTGCTCTACTTGGAATGTCTGATGTGGCAACTGAGCATGTGCTAGAAATTCTGGCATGTACCCATCAATCCAAGGCCGCACATGAGTTATTTCTTAAGGATTTTATCCAACTTGTACAGGTAGTTTGTATTCTTAAGTAGTAATGTTTCAATTATTATGATTCTTATTTTCTTAATGCTAATCATTATTGTGATGCATGTATGATTTCTGTAGTTTGGTAGCCTTAGACTTTGTTATCTCCAGATAGTCAACTTGCCAAATTCCTTTCTCAAAACAAAAACTTGAAAATTATCTTTAAATCTGGTCTTTTTAGTGCTTGAATTTCCTCCTATTTGCACTGCAACACATTGGTTTCCTTAGTCAGTTGGATGCATGTCAAACACTGTCTAGCTTATTTGACATTTTGTCCGGTTTAGTGTAGAAAACATGGAAAATGTTCGAGGTTTGTAGATTTCTGCAGGTTGTGAACAAAAAGGAAGATGTGAGGAATTTGAGCCTTATTGTTATTACCATCAGTGAATCTTGCCTTATGTGCTTCTATTTTTCCTAAGAGTCATCTGCGTTGGATTTTGAATTGCAGGCTATCGCTTATTAGGACAAGGAATTTGAGGGCCGGAGCGTAAGACTATCAAGGTAAGAGAAAGTTGGTGAAGATGAGCTCCAAAGCCATCCATGGTGCTAGGAGAGCAAGCTGGTTGTCCTCTTATTGCCTGGTGGTCAGGTAGTATTTTGATATTACTTTTTTTTGTGTTGTTCAGTATCATGTTATTTTGTCGTCAATTGTTAGTCAAACTACCAAAGTAATGTTATTGCCAGATAGTAATCGAATCCGAATAATTGGTTTTAGGATTACTTTGTGGTTGCTTGTGTTATATGGTAATTAAAGTATTGTTACTGAGCAATAGAAGTTAGATCGCAAATACACAATGTCGGCTTACTTTTCAAGTGTAATTATGGTTAAGCTTCAAATTATCTTTCCTCTATTATGTTGTCTATGTCTTTATGAGCTCCCCACCTTAAGATTACTTCGTCTTGTTGTATTAGTTGTTTCAATCAAATGTAGTTATAGGTTTTCTCTCTTTTCTTCAGGATGTTGACTTAATCTGCTAGAAATTCATTCAAACAGCTGATCGCCTGTACTATCTTGTGTTTAATCTGCATCGGTTGCGTTTTCACAGATTTTTTGAGAAATTCAACTCACAAATCACAAATCAGTTAAATGGAGCTGAAGACTGTGAAAGATGCATTTAACCGGCACTAAGTTCGGCATATGCTAACTGCAAGAAACTTGCGCATAATGGATCAGATATCAAGCCTAAACTTCATAGGCTACAACATGTTCAAATTCTTCAGAATCAGGGTGAATGCTTTAAAATATGCAAGAGTTTATATATCTCTGCTTGCTTCCTCCCATAAGGTTGACATCCAATAGTTGGTGCCATGCCTTTTAAGGGCCAATAAATTCGATAATGAAGCTCTCGAAGAATGGTGCAAAGACCTTCAAGTGCCCTTACTGCCCTTTCTTAGATTAAGGCTTCACACTGCAAAGAGTTATTTTTCTGATGTTTGTTAGTAAGTATTACATGACTTTTTACTTTCTAGACTTGCAATCTCTCTCATGTTTCCTTTTTTTACCTGAACATAAGAAGTAGCTCCTATGAAGTTATCTTGTGTATGATTATGTCTAGCTTTTTGTTTCTTTGGGTGGTCGTTTCAGCCCAAACTTTCCTTTGATGGATCTTGTGTTTGTGTAACAGGTGGTGTGGCTAAATGTGTATATATAGGTTATTCTTGGGAGGTATAAACATGTTTGTTGCTTATTATTTAGCTGCCTCAACTTGTGTTTTTTTTAAAACTTAGTTAATGTCATTTAGCCAGTTGGTTTTATTGAAGTATAGAGAAATTTCATAAGTTATCAAGCTATAAGAAAACTCTTATTTGTGGGCCACATATAGCAAGAATAATAATGATGATGATGAGAAATAAAAGATGAAAAATTTAATTCACAAATACACAAGAGAAGAATGAGATATTAAGATGGAGAGAAGAGGAAGAATTAAGATAGGGTAGTGGTAAATATGAGGACAGAATGTGAGGGTGAAAAGGAGAGGAAGAGATGGTCATAACTTAGACTATATTCTTAGTGTAATTAAGAAAGAGACAAACAAAACTTATAAATCATTTTCTAAAACTTGCAAAACTATAAATTATTAGTTGCAAAGGAGGGATGAAGCAAGACGATAATTCTGAAATTTTCAAAGACATATCTCTATTATATAAGCCAAGGGAGGAGGTGTGGTGTCCTTTTTTGAAGTGACTAAAATACCCTTAATGATCTAATTAATGGAATGAAAAAAATTACAAAAGCAAATCATTTAAAAATTCTCATTCCAACTTGCCATTTAAAACAAGTTTAAATTCTCTATTATATAAGCCAAGGGAGGAGGTGTGGTGTCCTCTTTTGAAGTGACTAAAATACCCTTAATGATCTAATTAATGGAATAAAAAAAATTACAAAAGCAAATCATTTAAAAATTCTCATTCCAACTTGCCATTTAAAACAAGTTTAAAATGGTATATGCATCAAATACTTCAATCAAAAATTAAATGGACAAAATACTTATACCTTATAAAAAAAGATGGCATACATAACATGCACATGAAAAGTCTGAACATTCACTACCTTTGATACTCTTTAATTCAGTTAAACCAACTCATTATTTTTGTTCTTTCTGTTCAATATTCATTCACAAAAAATTAATATCAACAATCACTCACAACCTTTTTATTTTTTTACATTAGCGAATTAATATATCTAAATTCACCTAACTGTTGAATTTTTCACATTTAAGTTTAATCATAAATAAAGTACGAATGTAGTATCTAATAGAATAATTAATTTTAAATTAACGCACGCATCGCGTGCATATAAAGGCTAGTAATTAAATAATGCACGAAAGGAGTAGAAAAGAGAATGCAAGGGCGAGCATGAGAAATTGAGATAAGAGGGAAGAAGATATGGAGAGCCTGAAGAGACTATCTTTATGAGTGTAATTGAGAATGAGATAAAGAAACATTTCTAAGAGATTTTTAAAAATTCAAAAAATTACAAAAGACAAGAGAGAAGGAAAGAAAGGGAAACAAAAAGAGTGGGGGAGCAAGTATAGAAACACAACAACTGGGAGAGATGAGAGGACAAAGAGAAATGAGCAATTTCAGTATAAATTCTATATTTGCAAAACCAGAAAAGGAGTGTGAGATAGACAAATAGAAAGAAGGATAGAGATAAAGGGGTTGGGACATAGGTTGAATCTAGAGTTAGGTTTGGTATTTTGATAGCGTAATAAGGTGTGCATTTTTAGCCATGAAGCTATGTTGAGTGATGTATGATGTACTACTTCGAATATTATAATAAGGTCAGTTTTTTTGACACCTACATATGTAGGAAATATTCTATATGAAACAATGAGCATTCAATTCAATTACCGTATATATTTATGATAGAATTATATCTTGGTTGGAAGCTAGAAATATTGACCTCTATTCCTTTTGTACATCAATTGAATTATTAATTATTATAAGAACTTCTTTAAGACTCTAATAATAATCATTCTTCCTACTAACGTTCTTGCCTTTGTCATGCTAAGTAAGTCGAAAGGCGTTCACATTATTAGTTGTCACTGAGTTGATCAATAAGGCTATTGGTATCTGTAACACGCCCAAAATCCATATACGTCTACGACTACGTTGCATCGACTTTGGGAGTGTTACCGCCGCGATGAAACACAAGGCTTAATAAGAAAGAACGTTAACTCAAATCATTGTCTCGAAAACTGAAATGCAGCGGAGATAAAAGTATAACTACAACTCGGGAATCATCAACGACCCCTTTTATTCAAACCACAAACCAATTAAGTAAACCATAGCAATCTTATAGTACTTAGTTGAAATGCTTTAAAGTTCAAATACTAATGACTATCCCCCGTATGCTCGGTATCATGTAGCAGCACCAGTACACCTAGTCTGCTCCCCATCGTAGCATCAATGGTTCATCACAGGTCAACAAACACATATAACACACAATCAGCTATGCTGAGTACATAATAAACCATTGCATGCATATAAACATAAACAAAGCAATAATGAACAATCTTAAGCATGATACTACAAAACGTTACATCCTTTACTCTTTATTTAGTTGGCAGTGAACGGGCACCGTCATCTTACTAGAATCATATGGGCTACTTAATCCTGAATAGACAACTTGGTCTATTAGATGAAATGCAAATACGATTTCGTTCCGTCTCACACCCATCACCTTAGTATGCATACCCCCAAGATCGTACAGAACCTTCCGCCTACCTAAGTTATCAAAATTTATAAGGACACTACTGTCGTCACAGTAGGCCTGCGTAGGAGTGTAGAACAAGTCCCACACTCCCCCCATTGTTCATCACTTGTAGGGAGTCCAACTACAAGTTTATTGCATATATAGTTCATTTTTAATACTGTGCATTCATATCACAATAACATAGAATCATTTAACATGTTCTCTTAGTTACAGTACTCAAATCTTTTCTCTTGTAACGCTCTTGTTACACTATGGATCAGATTGATATGAGTACAATGCTCATGTTCATAATACGTTACGCATTCCAATGCAACATATCAATTTCCAATTATAAACATGTTACCAAACAATCTCAACAATCAAAACGTTCCCTATCATGATTCTAGGTTCCAATAGGATAAATCGCAACCTAATCATGATACTAATACTAGCTGGTACGCGTATGTACCTTGTAACGGAGAATTTTCGCTGTATTAACCAAACGTGCCGCTTATGTAATTGGGATCTAAACAATTAAATAAGTACTTTAGTGCTACGTCCTTGATAAAATTATCAACTAATACGTAACTAACTATAACGACTTAGTAATTCGAAATATAAACGATGGCTAAACTCATTGTTTATGACCTTCCTTTTCTTTTCTATTCTATTGAGTTTAGCGTCTTTTAGGAGTCAACGTTAGTGAGCAAACTGATTTTAGTTCGTGTAATAGTCCACTACATTTACCAAATCCAATCAAGTCATATGTCCAACCAAGTCTTATGTCCAATATCCAAAATCAGGTTCGCATAGCAAGGTTATACTTCCAACTAATAACAATAATCTAATTTCTTTACTTCCCACCTTACTTAATTACAATCCTTAAATCAGATTTACAACTTAAATCAGATTAATAACTTAAACTAATTATACAACTTAATTAGTTACTAATTAACTCGAATTACAAATTAATTACTTACAATTTAAATTAATCATAAAAACAAAATATATAATATTAAAACTAATATAATATTATATTATACATATTAGGTTTTATACCGCTAGACTCGCCGACGTCAAACTCCGGCAACGAAATTCCGGCAGCCCTCGCTCGCCACACAGCCACACTCGAGACCCTCCTTGGTTCGCAGGCGCGCACAGCAGCGACGCACCACTTCGCTTGCTCGCGCACCCCCGATCCTCGCGCAAGACCTTCGACGCTCGATCTGTCGTCTCGCTTGAACACCGCACGCACACACAACACACTCGAACCCCCTAGCCTCGCTCGTCGCGTAAAGCACACCTGTCGCACACGGACGCTCGCACCAACCCCTCGAACTCCCTCGCTCAACACTCAAACACCGCTCAAGTCACACACGATACGCGCACAGCCTCGTCGCACACACACATTTCACACAGTCCGCCTCTTCATCGCTCGCACCACCCTCAAACTCCCTTGCTCCCACCTTCGAAGGACCCTCGTACTCCCTTGCTCGCAGCGATGGCGAACCTCACACACACACACACACACACACACACACACACACACACACACACACACAAGGGAACGGTGAGGAAGGAGACAGAGAGAAGAGAATCAGGGAGAGAGACTGAGAAAAACCGGGTGGGAGAGAGAAGAGAGAGAAGAGAGAATGGAAGTGACAGTTGAGAAGGAGAGAGAAACTTAGAGTTTCTGATTTTTTTTTTCTGATTTTTTTATTTTATTCTCTCTATTTATAGTGTGGCAACTCTAGGTCTAGTAGGACTCGGTTTAATCTTTTAAATTCCGAAATTAACTAAACCGAACCATATTATTATTATTATTCTATTATTAATATTCTTTATAAATAATACTAACACACCTTTTAATTATATTCTTTATATTTTTTTAATTATAAAGAATTAACTCCAAAATACGGAGTATTACAGTATCGCATTGAGTGGATTGTTGTTGGTGGATGCTATCTTACTTAAAGGATGACCAATTCAAAAATGTTATGAAACTTTACAAAGATCTACCCAGACATTTTAAGCTTTGTTGCTTCCTTGTATTTTGTCATATCAAAGTAATATACTACCATTCTCGTTGTAGGATTTACATAGTCTGATGGAGGAACCTTCATTTGTGACTGACCTAACAGCTTTTGCTACTAATGATTTGCTATTAGGCATCATTAAGTTCTTATAATATATATAACAATTATTCAAGGGAGTTTTAGAGGAACATAATTACATAACTCTTGTGGCTCAATGTTCATGACAAACTATCTGTATCATGCAACTCAACAGTAGCCAAAACTAACAAGGGTATATGCATATATGTTATGCAATCTACTTAGGTTATGCTCTTATCTACTAAATTTAGATGCCTTTGTTTCTCCCAACTTATGCTAGTGCTTAATATATAGTTGTCCGCCATCACTTTTGCTAGCTTCCAACAACTATAAGACCAAAATTGAGAGTATGAGCATCAAATATCTTAGCGCAATAACTTCACATTCAATACACTAATTACAATTAGCTTAATTTGAATATCATAAATACACTTAAATTAGATAATAACACATTAATATTTGGTTCAAATAGTTACCCAATTGTTTTTGTATCGAATTCTTCTACCTTAAGGGACGGCGCGCATCGCACGCTGGCCAACAACTAGTGAGTGAAAAAGGTTTGATAAGTTTTGGTTACTTTTTTTCTTTTGCTTATCTTTTAGTTATTTTACCTTCTATAATTATGTATTATGGGATAATTTATATATCTTTTCTTAATCTTAGTTGGATAATTTCAAATCTTAGCTAGAGTAGCTTATCTTTTTTTCCTAAATTCATCTTTTAGTTTTCTAATCTTACCTCGACTCTACCTATCCAACTAGTATAAATAGGGGTATCCACCTATCATATTCTTCACACTAGGGCTGGCAATGAGTTGAGACAGCTCGCGAGCTACTCGAACTCGAGTCGGTCAAAACTCGGTCAAAACTCGACTCGAGTGAGCTCGACTCGAGCTCGAACTCGACTCGATAGGTTAGCGAGTCGAGTCGAGCAACTCAATACTCGACTCGAGAAACTCGTGAGATACTCGATAAATTTTTTATATATATACTTTTAATTTTTTTTATATATTTTTTAACTTTATTTTTTTCTATAAAGATACTTGTACTTTTCTTTTAAAAAAAAATGAAAAAGTGTATAAAATGACCAAAAAGCAAAGTAAAGAATTTCTTCTATAAAAAATAGAACTATATCTAATGTCCAAAAAGCTTGAAACGAGTTCGAGTTCGAGCTTGAAACGAGTTCGAGTTCGAGCTTGAAACGGGTTCGAGTTCGAGCTTGAAACGAGTTCGAGCTCGAGCTCGAGTTCGAGTTTAGGTTTCGAGTTCGAGTTCGAGCTTGAAAATTTGAAACTCGCGAGTTTTCGAGTCGAGTCGAGTTTGAGTATGAGTTTTCGAGTTCGAGTCGAGTTTAGTCAAACTCGAGCTCGACTCGCATCATTGCCAGCCCTACTTCACACCAAATTTGAGAAATACATCTCTTTTCTCAAGTTTAAACTCTCTCTCTCTCTCCCAGCCTACCGTTTTTCTTCTCTCCTAGTAGTTATTAATTTTCAAGGTGCGTGTATATGTAGATCTTTAATAATTATTTTGCAACCTTGGTATCATGTTTTTAGGAAAATATTTTGGATTGAAGTTCATGTTTTTATAAGTTTTATTATGAACTACATGTATTTTGTATGAACATGTTTGAATGTTTATTAATTTTATTAAGCACTTGAATCATGCCTTTAGTTCAATATTATTATAAAGTTTGATCTTTGAATTTATATTCATATAATTTACAAGGAGTTTGATATTTAAATGCACGTTTAAATATTTAAAAAGGAGTGTTTTTGAACCATTATTATTTTTCAAAGGTTACCCTTGAGCGAGTTATTTTATTTATGCCTTTATATGACTAAGTTTACAAGAATTATTATTCTTTTTAAAGTAGGATTATTTCTGAAGGATTTTTATTAGATGTATGATCTTTTATGATCGCAATTATTAAAGAAGTAACGGCTTGTTATTTATTAGCAAGAATGGTAGCTATTATATTATTTACCCATGTACTTTTTGTATAAGTCATGTGGACACGGTAGTAAACCCTCCTAATAGAATAAGTAAGGAATACTAAACTTGGGGGGTGTGCACACTTTAGAAAAGGTACCTAGGCAAGGAAAAAGAATTTTTAAAATTGTATATATATACTTTATACTATACAAGTATTACTAGTATCCAAGGAAGGCTTTTCTAATTTAAACATTTCAATGTTTAATTAAATAAAATATCTAATATTTCACATATATATGTACCCGATATTTTTACTGACACACTTTGTGTTTTGTTTTATGGCTTTGTACATGTAATGACCCTATTTTGGCGAGCAGAATTTACAGGTTGATATGATGCATAATTCATATGGGGGAGCTAGTGAGGAATCATAATTAGTCAAGGAGTTGTTATTTTATTTATTTCCATTATTGTCATAGTTGTACAATTAAAGTTTATATTAACAAAGAGAAGTTATTTAAGTTATTTCTACTGCATTAGTTTCAAGTTAGTAGTTAATATTAAACTCTTTAACGTTATCACGTGGCGGTAATACTCTCAAGTTTCTCAAGTGTTTTATATTAAAATGTATTTTTCAAAAGAGAGAAATTTGAGGGTGTTACAAATAACACGCAAGAACACTGCTTGGCCCTTGGTCTTCTGTTGGACTTATCTGGATCCTCCACATGTCATCGATCTGTCGCACCTTCGCTTGCTCAATAACATCACCGCATGGCGCTCAAAAACCACCCATAACACTTGCCCACAAATCTCCCCTTTTTGGACTAAAAAACTTCCCTTAAATGAAGCTGGATATTTTAAAAAGAAGACATGGCTTAAATACGAACCAACTTCAGACAAGTCACATCATTACTCGACGATTTCCAAGAGAAAATTGATGGCGGTTGTAGTTTCTCCCATGATACATTAATGACACCATCTTTTCTCTCCTCTTCCACACTCTTCTTCTGAAAATTTCAAGATTTTACTGCACTTCCCCTTCCTCTGAGAGAAAAATTTCGAACTCTAGTAATTTGTCATTTTCCTTAAATTTTTCTTTGTTGATTTGTAATTCTTATTTCCTTTTCTTGATTATGGCTAAGAAATCCACTCGCTCCAAGAATCCTAAATTAATGTCCACGTCGTCTTCTTTTGAGGATGGTGAACCCATTTTTCTCCCCGACCACAATCTTAGAGGCTAGGTATTTCAAACCCAATGATTTAAAGAAGTCAGGCTTAGAGACCATAAGAGAATAGTATGGTTTTCCTTCTAGCGTCGTGATACGCCTTCCAACAATGGAAGAATATCCTGACTTTTCTTGCATAGGATGGCTCACATTCTTTGAATATCCCTTCAAAATCGATCATTGATTCCCTTTTTCTTTAACCTAAAGCCTTTTCGATGCCATCCACATTTCACCTAGACAAGTTATGCCCCAAGCCTGGTGTATTCTTAGAGCCCTAGACTTGTGTAATGCTAAACCGGGGGTAGAATTTGATGCAAAGGATCTTACTTTATCTTACTCCACTAGGACTACAAGAAAGGGTCGAGTCAATTTGAAGCCTAAAATTAAACAAAAACCTTTTATCCTTAATAATGCCATAAATAATAGAGGATGAACGTGTAATACTCCGTATTTTAGTAAGTTAGTATTTATATCTTTAGAAAAGTTTTGGTTATTAAAAAGACTTTTTATATATTTATAAAGCTTTTAAAAGAGCCTTTTAGAAATATTTTAGGTATTTAAAATAAAATTTAGCCCAAATAGATGTTGGGCCTAAATTTACTAAAATTTTAAATTCAGGTATTATTCAAAATGTTTTAAAGAAAAAATCCAAAAAGAAAAAAAAAGAAAAAAAAAAATTGTGGCCGCCATAAACGCACGACAATGAGTTATAGTTTGTCACTTATGCCTATCAACATCGGTATTCCTAGCCTTTTACTTATCTTTTAATTATTTTAGCTTATAAGATTATAACTATAAGATAATTTATATATCTTTTCTTAATCTTAGTTGGATAATTTTAAATATTAGCTATATCTTAGCTAGATTAGTTTATCTTTTTTCCTAAATTCATCTTTTAGTTTTCTAATCTTACCTCGACTCTACATATCCAACTAGTATAAATAGGGGTCTCAACCTATCATATTCTTCACACCAAATTTGAGAAATACATCTCTTTTCTCAAGTTTAAACTCTCTCTCTCTCTTAGCCTACCATTTCTCTCTCTTCTCCCTTAGTAGTTATTAATTTTCAAGGTGCGTGTATATGTAGATTTTTAATAGTTATTTTGCAACCTTAGTATCATGTTTTTAGGAAAATATTTTGGATTGAAGTCCATGTTTTTATAAGTTTTGTTATGAACTACATGTGTTCTGTAAGAAAATGTTTGAATATTTATAAATTTTATTATGCACTTGAATCATGCCTTTAGTTTAATATTATTATAAAGTTTGATCTTTGAATCTATTTTCGTATAATTTACAAGGAGTTTGATATTTAAAAAGGGAGTGTTTTTAAACTTTTATTACTTTTAAAAGGTTACCTCTTGAGCGAGTTATTTTATTTATGCCTTTATATGGCTAAATTTATAAGGAGTACTAAAATTTTCAAGGGAGGATTATTTTAGAAGGATTTTATTAGATATATGATCTTTTATGATCGCAATTATAAAGAGGCAAAGACTTGTTATTAATTAGCAAGAATGGTAGCCATTATATTATTTACCCATGTACTTTTTGTATAAGTCATGTGGACAAGGTAGTAACCCCTCGTAATAGACTCAGTAAGGAATACTAAACTTGGGGGTGTGCGTGTACACTTTAGGAAAGGTACCTAAACAAGGAAAAAAGATTTTTTTATCAAGGTTATATATTTATATTACAAAAGTATTATCAAGTATCCCAAAAAGGTTCTTCGAAATTAAATATTTCAAATGTTTAATTAAAATAAAGTGTTAAATATTTCGCAAATACATGTACTCAGTATTTTTACTGACACGCTTTTATTTGTTTTGTTTTATGGCTTTGTCCCTATAATGACCCTATTTTGGCAAGCAGCTTTTACAGGTTGATATGTTACATACTTCATATGGAGGAGCTAGTGAAGAATCATAATTAGTCAAGGAGTTTTTATTTTATTTTCTATTTCCATTATTGTCGTAGTTGTACAATAAAGTTTATATTAATAAAAAGAAGTTATTTAAGTTATTTCCACTGCATTAGTTAAAGTTTAGTTGATAGTTATTATTAAAGCCTTTCATGTTATCACGTGGCGGTAATACTCTCAAGTTTCTCAAGGATTTTTACATTATCCAAAACAGAGAAATTTGGAGGTGTTATAAAGTGGTATCAATTTTTCATGTTCTTTTTAAAAATAAAATAAACAGTCAATGAGAGTATGGGTAGATCTAGGAAGGCATATAAGCTAGAGTTTCGCATTCTATTTGCATTTTTTGACATTTTATATTATGTGAAAAAAAATACTCTTTTCTTTTTAAGCAAATACTTATTTTTTCAAGTATAAATATTTTATGATTTATATATTGAAGAACAGAATAAGTATGTGGATTTTCTTAGGAAAGTTCTGACTAAGAAAAGACTTGGTACTTAAGTTGGCCGTTTGTACCGCACCTCTCTTTTCTGAAAACTCACTCCACTAATTATTCATATACTATGAACCTAGTACTCAGATAAATAACTCTTTTGGTCACATACACACACACACACACACACACACACACACACACACACACACACACACACACACACACACACACACACACACACACACACACACACACACACACACACACACACACACACACACACACACACACACACACACACACACACACACACACACAACACATACACACACACACACACACACACACACACACACACACACACACACACACACACACACACACACACACACACACACACACACACACACACACACACACACACACATATATATATATATATATATATATATATATACTTCCTCCGTTCCATAATAAGCGAAACAAATATCTTTTTTATGTGAGAACTTTTTTAGAGAAGTGTTTCACTTATTATAGAACGTAGGAAGAATATATATAATATCAAACTTTTTTTTTAGAAATTTTAATTTTCTTTTCGATTCATTTCAAATTTTAGTTCAAATGTTATTTTTATTTTGACTATTATATCAACCTGCAATCCTTATGTTACCTATAAATCTATATATTTTTCTTGGAACTATAAAGTATTGATATTTTTTAAAGAATTGTTTAGTATTTATTGTTCTATTTGTAATATGATTATTTTGAATATATTTTAAGGAAGTGTGACTTATTGACAAGTTAATATGAAAATCTTGTATTTTTCATAAGCCAACGAGTTTATTGTTCATTATAAGAATTGAGTTATTATTCCTTCTTTCATGACATATTATTATGAAGCTACTTGCAAGTTGGGGTATTACTATCTCTTAAGACATTTTTTTGGGATAGATATCTTCTACAATGCAAGATGAACCTGTTTTTTTAGCGTCGTATATGACATGTATGCATGTGATCCAATTCATGCAAAGTGATTTATATACATTGTATAAAGCATCAATATGTTTATTTTGTGAATTTATAAGTGTTAGGAGAACTTATGACTTTGAAGTAAGACTAGTTGACTATTTTAGATTTATTAAAGGTGAAGATTGTCTCGATTTATTCTTTTGAAGGAAAGATATTTAGTAGTTATTTTTTTAGTAGGAGTGAAGAAGACAATACATTATTTTATATGCTAAAAAAATGTGAAATTAGTCATTTGAAGTTTTATGTAGTTGGATGATCTTTAATGTTCAGTGACATGAGTAAGGAAGAGAAATTTCATAATTTGTGGAAACAAGTAGGAGGTCAATGATTTATGTCAGCTTGGAGGAATTATTAAGATTTAGATAAGTTATATAACTTTTTGTGGATATAGTCAACACCATCTTAGCAATGATATAGAGATAACCTTTAAAAGGTGAAAAAATAAGGAATATTATGAGGACCTTATAGGTATATGAGATACCATATATGAAGCTAGATTTAATTAAGAAATTTTCCCCTATGTTGAACCGCAAATATTTTAAAAGGAGTTATCATTGTTATAGTTAAGCAAAGAAAGTACGAAGTAAGACCATATTTGAAACTTTAGCAGGTTCCTTTAAATCATTTTTGTTTTAAAAGGTGGGGTAAGATACTACAATTCTCTAAATGTATTCTAAGTTGATTTTGGGGATTATTGAGTGTCAAGAGGAGTATTATTTTTGGGAGTAGTCTTAAACTTGCTTGAATGATAGTGTATAATTGTTGTTTTGGCAATATGAAAGATAGAGTCATTATAAGGATTGGTATATCACTTATTAAAATAAATAAGTGACTCTAATAATAGAAGAAATATATTCTTTTTGGGAGAAATTTGTACCTTAATAAAAGAGAAAAGGGGAAGAAACTAGTCAATCAAGGTAATTGATTTTGGAAAGAATGGTCGTATTTTTATATTATGGATTTAAACATTGAGTTTATATTATCTGAAGGAGTTAATTTTATTGAAATGAAGATTGTATGAATTTTCATGAAAAGATTGTTTATTTACTATCTCAAGTCCTAGTTGACTATTATCTATTTATGAGAGAATATTAATTGTGGTACTTTAAGAAAAATTTGAAGATGAATTTCGAGGAGTTTTAGTTTTGAGGACCTAACTACCTAAGTAAGGAAGTGTAACAGGCTTGTTTTTGAAAGTGTTTATTAAAAGCTAATCATAATTATTAGGTTAATTATCTTCCAAATACTCTTATTTTATTTTATTTGAGTTTGAGTATGGATATTTATCTTGTCGTATTTGTAATATATTTATTTGTTTAATTTTATGAAGTTATTTATATTATATGTTATGAATTTTAGTTATTTAAAATTATTTGAGTGGTATGTCGAAAGTTCCCAACTAGAGTCGGTTTATTTTATATTAAACATAACCCAAATCCCAACTACCCCCTTTGTCGGTTTAGTGATAAACCAAAAACGCACCCTTATCTCTTTCTCTCTCTTTCTCGGTCTTCTAAGCCCCAACTCATCACTCTATCCCGTGAAAACCCAAACCCCGTGAAACCCAAAACCCTTATCTATCTACTCCACTGTTGCCTCGCCGGTGTTCCTCAAGCTCGCTGGAGCTGTGCTAATCGTCGAAGCATCCTCATCGTTGTTGGGTGGCTGTCGCTGCGGGGCTGTCATGGCTCGATGCCACTTTTCTTCCTCCTCTACCGCTGTTATGTTCTCCCTCCTATGTTCGTGTTCTGCTGCCGAGGGCTGCTCGCGTGCCACCGCGGTGCTGTTGTTGTTTTTGGTTGTTGGCGTCGTTGTGGGCTGCTGCTACCAACGTCTTGTTGTTGTTGGTGGTTGTCCAAGGTACTAAACCAAGTTACCTATTTTCTTGCTTTGTCAATCAAGTTGAGTTAAGTATGAACTTATTGTGTTGTATATGTTGTTAATTGAGTTTATATTTGTGTTGTACATAAACAGTTTTAATTATAAATTCTAATTAATTTTGTGGTTTTTGATGTTGAGATGAATTGAATTAATGTTAAAGTTGGTTTAACATGTTTGATTATATGATTTGGTTGGGTACATGATGGAATTTCAAGTGGAATGAATGAATTTGGGTTGCCTTCTCCATATGGAGTTTAGTGAGTAGTATATTTACGTACAAGGATTTAATTAATAAAGTAATTAGTTGGACTCAAACAACTCACCATCTGTATGGAGTGAGAATGTAATAAGTTAGCAAGAAGTAATGTAAACTTCTTTTGCTCTAATAGTGATAGAGGGTTAACACTTTTTAAGTAATTGAAGCTCACTATTGAGTTATAGGTTAAGAGGATAGCGATTTAGAAGTTTTAAATGGTTATGTTAATTAGTCGAGTACTATTTAACTAGACTCTAAGACTCAAGTAATCATGTTAGTTTACTTAACTTAAGGGGATGTGTTTATATAAGTGTGGGTAATAATACTAAGAACATTAGAAATAGTAGCACTATCCCAAAAAGTCGTACAAATTTAATATGGAAATAGATTTGAGTTAATTCGAGTTTAGGAGAAGTTGGTTAATACGTATAACTCTTCTTGTTATTATATAATAAGTGAGACTAGTAGTGTAATGAATTTATTTTATGATTATTACATGCAGTCTACTTAATTACGCTAATGAAGCCTTAGATATATGGTTTGAGCTAGTAATCCTTGTTAGTGTCAAAAAGCATGTTGAATATCTAAGTACATTATAGTAGAAATCAAGTCCTGTTCTTGGTTTTGTTTATGTGATATATGAAGGTTGTTTCTATGTTGTTGTTAGAAGTTCACTGAATTGTGGAAAGGTGGCATACCTAATATATAATAAGAGTTCTAATTGTAGGTTATCATTTTGTCAACGTATGTACTATATTAATAAGTGGATTGATGTGGTAAGTTTGTGATAGCATTCTACTTATAATTAGAATGATATTCTAGAATTGATTGGGTATAATCTTATAAAGAAGATTAAGTAGATGAAAGTTTACAGTGAGGTAAAGATTGCATAATCTGACTAGAGTTATCAATGATGCTATGTGGAAGAATTGTTGAATAGATTGCTTAAATAGGTCAAACTAATTAATAACCTCGCATGAAGTCGAAGAGAGGATTAATTAATTACTAATAATAATAAGAAGAGTATGGGAGTTAGTTTACTTAACAATGGTTTCGATTAGTGAAGATTTGGTTGTAAGGTATTTTAGTTCGATAACTATAAGTGGAATAATATAATAAAGTTGGCTTATTTGACTAGTGATTCACTAAAGTAAAATAGTGCGTGTGTTGAATTACGTAAATCAATATAAGTTGTGAATTACTTTGTAGAAGTCCCACTTAGATAATGGAATGGTTTTCTAATTAGTAATGAGATAAACTTGTTCTATATGATTATAAGCATGTGTCATAGTTGAGTTTGTTATTAAATCTGTTACTTGGAATTCCACTAATGGTATAGTATGAATCAAGATTGATTATTTTTATTAATCAACCTTTGATTATTGACTTGGAGTGTGTTGTGTAAGTTAACTCTCCTTAGTTAATTCTAAGAGAGAGACCTATAGATGTGAGTGTTGTTGGGATTTGATAACTAATATTATTGACGAGACGAATATAGATTGATGAATATGAAAAGGAAAATTAGTATGAACTATGTATATGCAAAAGCGTGTAGTGTGCGGAATTGGCTTAGTAACTCTCTTCAGTTAATTCTAACTGAGAGACCTAGTGATATTGTTGTGGATATTTTATCGACATGATTATTTATTACCAATTGTGGCTCATAAGCTTTATGATTGGAATTGGAATTGAAAAGCATATATGTATCGATTGAAACACGTATAAGAGTTATATGTTAAATGATTATGGTTATCTACGGGGGAAATCTCTTGGTTTGGTTAGTTATTCAAAAATCGTTGTTAAGAATTACTAAATTATTGGATGAGTTATATACATGATCTGATTGAGTTATGAATGATAATCGAAAGGAATCTAAAAGGGGAAAGTAGCCTCGTTTGAGTCGACAGATGAGGTGACACGAACAATTCCCCATGGACTGTGAACCTTAGGGGCCCCACAGGGAAACTTGCCTATTGCTCTGTGGGGTGAAATCGGGTGATATATCAGGTAATGAAACCTGTGGATGGCTGATGAAATCAGCGGAAAAGGGTACTCCGGACTAGTCACGGTTATTGGCCAAAACTAAAGCGAATGGTTGGGTGACGACCCCCACTGTCGGAGTGTAAGCTTTGTCTCCTCCGCCGCGTTCTCCTTTCCCCTGGTTAAAAGAAAGTTATCTCAAATTGCGAAAGTGATATCAATAATATTGGATTCCCGATAAAGAATCATATCAGGTAAGTTATGAATGTTTATTCAATATTTGAATACGAATATCGATATTGGTTTCCTGATAAGGAAGCATATTATGGTAAGTTATACTAATGTAGGATTACCGATAAGGAATCGTATCTTGTTATGTGGATTCCCAATAACGAATCGTTATAGTAAAAGTTGTTATGATAATTATTGCCTGATAAGGGGTTGGTCATAAAATATAAGAAAGTGATCGATAAAGTATGAAAGCTTAAGTTTGGATTTTTGTTAATAAATGAACTAAAGGAAGTAAAGTATATTGCTTATATCAAAGTTGGTAAACCCAGATTCCTTATAAGGGATCGTGATATGTTGAAAGGTTAACTAATTAGTTTTTATATGAGATATGTGTCTGTTATAAGATTGCTTGAAGTCACGTTGTTGGGTTTGCTGTTATGTGAATGACGGTGTAGTAGAAAAGGAATAATCAGATAGAAATATAATAAGTATGTTGTCAACATGAGTTGATGTGATGCATGTTATGACAGTGTGACTATGTTGATTGCTGAGTCGTTTTCAAGCAAAAGCCACCAAAGTATGTGTTAAGCTTATTTACGGGTTTAGTACTCAACTTTGCTGATGTGTGTATGTCGTTTTGTCATTTATGTGGCCTGTCATAATTGGTGGGTGGCAAAATCTTAAATGTTTCATGTTGAAGCCGGGAGTTAACCTTTCGGGAGTTGAAGCTAATATGATCTGGAAGAATAACGGTAATGTCATATTTGATTTCAAAGTGAGGACGATTGACTTTGTAATAGTTAGTTATCAATCTTTTATTTTAATTCTTTATATTTAAGAGTTGTTAGTGCTCTTAATTCTCTGTTGGTTGTTGCTCCACGAAAGCATTGAGGTTGTTGAGCTTTGGGATTTGGAAATATTTTATAAATTGAATTTGTAAACAGGTTTAAATTATTTTTACGCTTTAGGGTTGTCCTGTTTTCAAAGAAAACTCTGGATTTTCTGTAGCAATATATGGGAATCGAGTATGAGAATCAGAGTATTATTGTAATAGTTAATTGATTTGAATAGAGTTAGGAATTGAGTTCCACACTCTTCGATGTAGTTCGGTGAGTGTGATGGTAATAGTCCGGGTTATTTAGACTAGAGTCTCTTTCGCTGTGCTTAATCCTTTGTAAGCTGGTCAGAGAAATCCGGGCTGTTATAGGAAGTCTATTTTTCTTCAAGTATATGTTGTGTTATTATATATACTAACAAGTTTTGCTTGTGAATAATGATGGATTGATTTGATTTTGATTTGAAATAAAGTAGGATCAAGGGTAATTTTTTTATGATATTCATTGTGAGACCTTCATGAGTTGTATGAAGCTGATTAAATTTTAAGGAGAAAGCAAATATGTTTTACAAACAAAAGGAAAAAGCTGTTTGAATATTGTATTTGAGTAAAACTTACGAAAAGTTTTATAAAATTCTTTTGTTCTCACAATATTATAGAATTTGCCTCAAGTCTTTTTTTTTCCTACTACTCCTGCCTTTAGTATCAATTTGTAATTCTTTATTATTCTAGAATTTGAAAATTTTCCTACTCAAAGTTTAGAAAATTTTCAGTTTGTCATAAATTATACACTTTTGTACTTATTCAAATACTTTATTTAATATGTTGATCTATTATTGAAGGTAATTATTTCTATTATTAATACCTTGAGGATTTTGTTAAAAAAATTTAAAAGTTATTTTTGAAAGTGTTATTATCTCTCTATTGATTTTTATTATTACATTTCCATTCTTATATTATTGTACTATAAAGTTGGTAAATAATTTTGAGTCAAATTTTAAGCCTTAGCGAGTTACGGGAGCGTAACTCCTTTTTAAGGGGGGTAGAATGCGATAGAATTTTACGCTTTTAACTTAAAACGCTATTTTTGACCTAATTTTTACTTATTTTATGAGTTATTAAATAAGCCAACTTACTTCAATAGAAATTTTTTGGCCCACGTGAATTATTTGCTTTATTACTTACTTGCTTGCTTCAAGTTTCGAGGACGAAAATTCTTTTAAAGGGGGTAGTCTGTAATACTCCGTATTTTTAGTAAGTTAATATTTATATCATTGGAAAAGTTTTGATTATTAAAAAAACTATTTATATATTTAAAAGGCTCTTAAAAGAGGCCTTTAGAAATATTTTGGATATTTAAAATAGATTTTAGCCCAAATAAATCTTGGGCATAAATTTATTAAATTTATAAATTCAAGTATTTTTTTAAAACAAAATTTAAAATATTTTATAGAAAAATCCAAAAAGGAAAAAAAATTATGGCGGTCATAAACTCACGACACTGACTTATAGTTTTCACTTATGTTGTTCAACTTCGATATTCCTAGCCTTTTACTTATCCTTTAATTATTTTATCTTATACTCCCTCCGTTTCCTAAAGATCTTCACTCTTTCCGTTTAAGGGTGTTTCCAAAAGATCTTCCCTCTTTTGCTTTATTCCTTATTTGGCAAAACAAATTTCCCTATTTACCCTCTTATGTCACTATCATATGGTCCACCATTACATTATTAATTCAATTTTACTCTCTTTCTCTCTCCTACTTTAACCCCTTTTTATTTGTTTATTTATCTTAACCCCTTTCTCACTCCTACTTTACTCACACCATGCCCCACACAACTTGATTTTCCTTGGTATCTGTAGGAACAGTAAGTGGGAAGATCTTTAGGAAACGGAGGGAGTAAGATTATAAATATAAGATAATTTATATATGTTTTCTTAATCTTAGTTGGATAATTTTAAATATTAGCTATATCTTAGCTAGATTTCTTTATCTTTCCCTAAATTCATCTTTTAGGGCCTGTTCTCCCCAGCTTATTTTCAGTTCAGTTCAGTTCAATTCAGTTCCTTTTAGTTCAGATCAGTTCAGATCAGTTCAGGTCAGATCAGTTCAGTTCAGACCAGTTCAGTTCAGTTCAGCTCTTGACAATACTTTTACTCTCACATATCACTATTAATTTCAGTTCAGTTCAGTTCAATTCAATTCAGTTCAGTTCAGTTCAATTCAGTTCAGTTCAGTTTAGATCAGATCAGTTCAGATCAGTTCAGTTCAGTTCTGTTCAGCTGTTTTATGCCGAAGAGAACAGGCCCTTAGTTTCCTGATCTTACCCGACTCTACCTATCCAACTAGTATAAATAGGGGTCTCCACCTATCATATTCTTCACACCAAATTTGAGAAAGACAACTCTTTTCTCAAGTTTAAAAACATCTTTCTATCTCTTAGCCTACCATTTCTCTCTCTTCTCCCTTAATAGTTATTAATTTTCAAGGTGTGTGTATATGAAGATTTTTAATAATTATTTTGCAACCTTAGTATCATGTTTTTAGGAAAATATTTTGGATTGAAGTCCATGCTTTTAAAAGTTCTATTACGAACTACATGTGTTCTGTATGAACATGTTTGAATGTTTATAAATTTTATTATGCACTTGAATCATGCCTTCAGTTTATTATTATTGTAATTCCTCGTAAATTTATAGATTTTATAGATATATTTTAGTATTTATATATTTATATTTAAATATAATTTAGTTTGAAATTATTTATTTATTTAAAGAAGGTTGACCATTTTGAAAGTCAAAGAAATTATTTTAAGGATTTAAGTTAAAATATTTTTTTTAAGACATGCTTTGAAAAATGTTTGATATACTAATTGGATTTGGAAAAGAAGTTTAAATGGGCTTGAGGAATCCAAATTCTAAGTGGATTAGGAAAATGATTTCTACTGATGTTAGGAGTTCTAAATCATTAATCCTATTCATCATAAAACTCTATTCAAACCCAATTTTCTTTTCCTAATCTCAAAAGGAAAAACCTACATATAAATATCTTAAAATCAATTATTTTACCACACAAATTTTCTCTCTCCTCCTCGCACTTCCCAAGAGCCGGCGCCTATTCCCTCTCCTTCACGATTTTCTTTTTCTTTTTGCTTTCTTCTAATTTTCTTTCTTCTTCTTGAAACAGTTTCTTCTTCACCAAGAAACTTCACCACACCATCACTGCCACCTCTGCCGCCGCTGCCAGTGGGTGCGGGCGCCTTGTCTTCCTTGTTCTTTTTGTTTCATTGGTTTAATTCTTTTCTTCCTCCTCAAGTTTTAATTAAAGATTATGTTTTTATGTTTTGTTTTAGCACTAATTATAATTAGTAACTTTAATTTACTGTTTTAATGATAAATCTATGATTATATAAATTATGTATTCAAAGAATAAAATTTCAAATTTTATTATTATATTTAGATAAAGGGTTTTTCTACGTTATACCCTTGTGTTTCTTCAATTTCTACATTTTACCCCAACTTTTTAAAAATTTTACACGGTACCCTCAAGCTTACCTTTTTTAATGCACGATGTCCAAACTGCTGATTATATGTCATTAATTTCATTTATTTTTTTTAAATTTAGTGGAATTAATTTGACTTATACATAGTGTAACCCTTAGAAAGATATTCACTAATTAGATTTGTTCCACCGGAATATAAAAAATAGACGAAATCAATGATGTATAATCAGCGGTAGGGGCATTGTCCGTTAAAAAAAGGTAAGTTTAAGGGTACTGTGTGGAATTTTGAAAAGCTTGGGGTATAACGTAGAAATTGAAAAAAATACAAGGGTATAACGTAGAAAAACCCAAGTTTTTAATTATCAAAGCATGGATTTTTAGGCTTTTAAAGATTTGAAAATCATAGTAGCAGGTTATAAACTATGAAATTGATTTAACTTATGCATTTAACATTTAAGCATGTTTAAGTATGTTTAAAGAGAGTTTTAATAATTTATAAGTTGCTGGAATTTTATAAAGGTTGTTATTAATGGAGTTTTATGGATTTTAATGACTAGTATAGTAATACTTTGCTAGGTAATATAAGCGATTGAAGTTTTAATGATAAAAACAACTTTTAAATATTTTTAAAGGGGATTTAAATTACTTTAAAGTTGCTGGAATTTATTTGGAGTATTGATTTTGAATTATATTGGTTGTTTTAGGCAGAGATTACTCAGTAGGTGATTTTAAAGGTGATTAAAGGTGGCCTACCAATTTGTTTACACAAGGTACGTACGTACCTATGTGTTATGTGATGTAGTATCATGATTTTTCGAAGGAAAAGTCATAGTATCATGTATAAGAACTTTGTAAGTTCATATGTGATTTTTATTATGATTGGATTTTACATGTTTTATGCTTGTGTGCAAACATAATGATTATAAGATTTAATTATGAGTTGAATATCATGTTTATGTGGAATATTGATGCAAGCATGTTGGTTGGGAACTTTAATTATTAATTCACATGGGGAATTAATATATTTATTGAGTTGGCCATGTTAAATCATGTGTTCCCTTATATTATTATTTTCAATAATCTATGACTCTGGGCCTTATTTGGTAAGTTGATAATTTATGCCTTTGAAAGGTAAGTTGGTTGTTGGCTAGGTGCAACAAATAAGAAAGATTGGAATAAGAAGGAATTAATCTTGAATTGTAAGTCGGATGATCACTTATTTAATCCTAAGATAAAAAGGAATTAAGTTGTGAATGATTGATTACATATGTTTGTGTTACTTGTGTCTCATAACAAGTAATAATTTGTAAATCACGTAAAGTGTAACTTGGATACGAATAAACTTTAGACTAGTACACGTCTGAAGTTAGACAATCAGGAGTTGGGGTTCATGGTGAGCGTGCCATGACTTTTTCTAGAAAATTGATTGATCACCGTTCCTATTTTTCAAAGGTTCCTCGATATCGTAGGTCATTCTAGGATACAGAGTCGCACCGTATGTTGTATTCCTAGGTGAAGGCTGATTTAGTTAGACAACTCGATCCAATAACTATTCCATTAACGTAATAAAAAGATGGTTAGAGTTTAGCTCAGTAAAAGTTATCTACAGAACATTAGACTATTATATTATTATTTATCCCTGCTTATTATTTATTAGTATGATGTTAGGAATGTTATTTATTATTATTATGTAGTACTCACCTTTGCTGATTACGTGTTTTGTTTGTGTATGTTGATCATGGCTTTGCCTTATTGATCCTGTGATGACCCATTTTGGTGAGCAGATTCTTTAGAGCATTGACATCTACGTACGTGTTTGTAGATGTTGCATCATGGTGATTTGGGAATGGAGAGATTGTATAACAGATTATTTTATCTTTTGCTTTAGTAGGAACATATTATTAAGTTTCGTTTGAGGTTAACATTTATAGTGTGTTGTTTTAAGTACTTTGTTTATATATCATATTTAAAGTATGAAGTTTAGTTATATATATTTTCCGCTGTAAAATTCTGAATAAGCCGATATATTATCACGAGGGCGATGCTGCTTCGGAAATTCTATATGTTTTATATTGAAAAGATATTTATGGAAAGAGAGAATTATCGGGGTGTTACAAAGAGGTATCAGAGCTTTAGGTTATTTTTTTAAAAAAGTTTAGGTGCCTAACTAACTAGCTATTTAAATGAATTTCTTAGAATTGAGCTCTTACTTCTCCGTCGTGTTTAAATTAATTTTTGAAACACGTTATTATTTTAAAATTAGAGTTAGAAATATTTTATTCGGAAATTTTTTTCGAAAATACTAGGTCCCAAAATTATTTTCCTAAAGTTCGAATTTTTTTTTTGGTCCGAAATTTTTTTTTGATCCGAGTTTTTTTTGTCCGAATATATTTTATTTAGTTAAATTTTTTTTATATTGTCGAATTTTTTTCAATACTTCATTTTTTTGAGTTTGACGTGCTGTTTATTTTATTTATTATTTAGTCGAAAATTATAATTCATATTATTCATTATTTTAATAATTTTAAGTTTTAATTGTTGTATTGTGATAATGAGTAGTATAGGAAGGGCATATAGGATAGAAATACTATATGCCTGCATTAAATAGTTAGTTCAGCATGATTTAGTTTTTTCTTCCGTGCTAACTGTTTATGTTTTTCTTCCCTGTTAACTGTTTATATTTTTCTTCCCTGATAATTGTTTATATTTTTCTTCCCTATTAACTCTTATATTCTTGTGCCGATGTTGTTGTTGGTAACTCCTTACCGTTTATTGTTAGGAATATACATTAAGTGAGAGTACCAATTGCATATGGAAGTTATCTTCATTTGTTACAGATTTCTAGCCATGTTAGATAGAGAAGATACTAAAGTAAGGAGCCACTACAACCCTGTTGTATTGAGTGATGATGAGAGTGTTGGATGTCATGAGTCTGTAAGTGATAGCTACACTAGCTTAGAGATCATTATACGCTATGTGTTAAAAGTAGGCATCCCTATTAGCGATATATGAAGTAGTTGAAGAGTTTGATCATACTAGAGCGCAAACCTGAAAGGACATATACAGTGTTACTTGGAGACCTTATCTAAGCGATGTGAGTGATTCATAGGTGGATGAAAATGAACATCAACCAAGAAGGATTCGAAGATCTACTAGATTTAGGAATTCAGATTATTATTATTTTAGTGAAGATACTAGAGACTTGGAAGATGAAATGTTTACTCCATAAAAGTATAAAGGAAATAAGGATAGGAAGGATAATGTAACTCCATAGAGTATTTATTTATGCTTTAAGGTTAGTTGTTGGAAAGTGGTCAAGCTATAATGGTTTAAATTTCCTTCTTTAGCATATTTATATTGTCGAGGAATAAGTTGGTCATTTCGGATCGGAAAAATATTCTTATTATCGTTTGAGGAATGAAACTTATTATTTAGTTATTTGAGTTGAATGAGAATATATTTAAGTACACGAAAAGGGGAATATTTTCTTTAATTATTGTGATTGGTTGCATTTGATCTGTATGTGATTATTAATGTGAATATTTATTCATACGTGAATATATGATTGTTATGGTTCATAATGTGTGAACTTAGTGTTATAGTAACTTCATGAGAAATTGTTTGTTGATGCGATCTTTATGGTCAAATCAAATGTTGCCTTCGTAGAAAATGGCAAGTAAGTGTGAATCGAAATCAAAGTAGAGTTAACATTGAATTTCAGTCGCGAAGTATAATGTCAAATAACAATGATGCCTTAACTTCTGCTATTCGCCTATTGGCACATAAATTGATTCAGAAAAGAGCTGAGCGTCACGAGTCTGCATGCTGGGGACTTGTTTGAGAGACTAGCCAGGGTTAAGCCACCGTTCTTTAAGGGAAAAGCTGATCCTACCTTCCTAGAGAACTGGATTAGGGAGTGAGAGAAAATCTTTGGGGCTGTGAACTGTCCTGAGGGTATGAGAGTGGGTCAGGCTATGTTGTACCTAAAGAATGAGGCTGACTTATAGTGGAAAAAGAATAGGACTAGACTTATGTTGTGGAAGAGTTTAATTGAGAATCCTTTATTGATGCTTTAAGAGAAAAATTTTACCCTGTATTTATGAGAAAGCAAAAGGCTCAGGAGTTCATAAACCTTAGGATGAGGAATATGACCATCTCTGAGTATTATAACAAGTTCATAGCATTGTCTAGGTTTGCACCTGAGGTAGTAGCCACTGAGGAGTTAAAGGCTCAAAGATTTGAGCAAGGTTTGACTAAGGAAATTCAACTTGGGAGACCTAAATGTTATTCTTGGGATGAACTGGTTAAGTCTCTACAAGGCTAATATAGACTGTGAGGTACATAAGGTAGTATTGAGAAATCCTTTGGGGAAATTGGCCTCCTATAGACGTTTTGGGAAGCCTAAGAACTTTGGGTTATTTCTGCGATGCAATTGAGGAAGTTGATGAAAAAGGGGCGTGAATTATTCTTCTGCAGTGTGCAAGATGTGAGTAAAGAAGTTGGAGTGAATCTTGAGGATGTTCCATTTGTGAATGAGTTTATGGATGAGTTTCCAAGTTGCTTGTTCTTGTCTGACGACTTGGTTGTTCTTGTATGACGACTTGGTCTCGATTTTTGAACCCTTGGCTACATGCCCAGATTGCTTATTCTTGTCTGACGACTTGGTCTTGATTTTCAAACCCTTGGCTACATCAGGTGACCCTAGCGAGCCCATCATCGTCGACCGAGATGAATTTCAGAGATTAATTCCAATTTCTCCCAGATTGTCAAGTGGTAAGCTTTGAATGTGACGTTTGTAATTGTCCTTTAAGAAATTGCATCGAGGTTTGTCTTTGTATGCCCTTTTGTAATTGTCGCCATAATGTTGCTTCAGACACGACCAGATCCACTCGCTTTGTCGCTAACCTCTCTACTACTGACCTCCTGAACCGTCATTGTAACCGTGGAACTCATGCTGCTTCAGCCAACCCAATCATGACCAAATTTTCTTGTCCATCAGTCTACCCTATTGACATCTCCGCGACATCATCTGATTTGCGTTAATAGGAAGTTTTCTCCTGACCTTGCCGAAGTCTTTGGTAGCCTGGCCAAAGGTCGTCTCGACATGTTCCTTAACATCCAACAGCTGTTATTCCCTGCTGTTCACTTCGTGTTAAAGGAGTCTGCCTCTACTGTCATGGTCGAGGTTGTCACTGTAAGTCTTAAGGTTAGTGTCATATGCATAATAGACTTAATATAACATGGCCTATCTTGGTATGAATGCTCATGACATTGTGTTATAGAATGTCTCCATACATGCCTGGGTGGTTAGATGGAGGCAGATGCAAGGACTTGGTCGCATCTGAAGTGATGCTGAGGGCTAAACTGAGTGATGCATCCATCTAGATGACGAACGATAAGATGAATATTGAGCGTTTTACTATGGATCTGGAGAAGGACAAGGACGAGGTGAAGAGGGCTAAGGAAGACGTGAAGGATGCAACAGGGTTTACAGTCGACTAGAATCCTGATGAGGAGATAGCTTTGTTCAAGACAAAGTTTGGGGACATGGTGCCTTCGGTCGAGGAAGGGGTGGTGAATTCGTTGGTAAATAACCTCATTACAGTGGAGGACGAGGCACCTGGTCAGGGCAAGGAAGTTGGAGTTGTTTAGAAAATTTTAAATTCATTCTAGAATGTAATGGTTTTTAGACTTGGTGTGGTTTTATTGTGTGGTTTGTTTGAATAATGTTGGTTTTTGAATGGTGGTTTTTGCAAAAGGGGTCATCTAGTAATCATACACATTCCACAATGTCTATGAATTTCTAACTAAGTGTTTGTGGACAACTAATGATCTCTTAGACGACTGTGTTATCAACGCAATGTTTATTAATAGTACAATGTGGCATGTTGTATGCTGCTGATGTATGCTTCTGTTGTAGTTGCACAACTTTAGTGTGTCAATGACTTTTTGTCACTAGCAACCTCCTACTCTTAACGATGAGCTCAACGCGTTGTTTCCGATGTATGTGTAGGAGTGTATGTTTTTAGAGTAAAATTCGTACTTGGAACATATTGGCCCACCATGGAGGTGTTGGTTATCGTGTCATAGTGACATCGTCGGCAAAATGTGTAACCTGTAAAGGATACTAGGTCGTTGGTACAACCAAGGACCCTCCGATGCCCAAGTTAGAAGTAGGCTTAGGAATAATCGTAAAATGACAACGTTAAAAGAAAGGTTTAGTCTCACTTGCAAAGAGTACCTTTGTCAAGCTTACCCGTGTCTCTCATCTCAGGTCTAAACAGTAGTTGTCGTGGCATCATCCTGAAATAAACACCTTGCCGTTGGTACGACCAACAACCTTACGACGCTCAAATCAGTATGTGGACAAGGAATAATTTGTAAAGGAAAGAATGAAAACGAGTGGAGTTGAGACTTACCTGGCAACCATGTCAGCCTTACCTTTGTTTTGTCTTCACACTGTTTATGCTATCGAGCCTGTGTTATCAAACACCTTGGCCGTTGGTACGACCAACGACCCTCCGAGGCTCAAGTTAGTATGGTTTCTATTGAAGAATAAGAGTGCGAATAAATAATGCAAAAAAAAATGGATAAATAAAGGTACTAAAAATGATATGTTTCTAAAATTTGCACGTTCCAACTTCTAATAACACTTTTACCTGTCTTGAACCCTAATTTTGATCATGACAAAGGAACAAATATACAAACTAAGTAATGAACTAACAAGTTGTTAAGTGAATGGATTTTTGCAAGGTATCAATGGAAAGAGTAAACATAATACTAAGTCAGAAGAAGAAATTAAGTTTGGATTTTGAAGACTAAGTGAAGATGCTCAAAGATTTGATGCTGGAGAAACTTAGACACAAGAGAGCCAAAGCAAGGCTTTTTATTTCTAGTCCAATGTAAAGGAACGAGTATGATTTGATAAGAAACTGTGGCAATTCAAAATGAGAATCAGTGTATGTTCCTCTATAAGGATCAAACAAAGTGGCACTGTTATATTGAATTAAAGGAACTAACTATGTTACGTAGTATGAAACTAGTAAACTAATACAACAACTCCCAACTTCGGATTCTTAATTTGGAGACTTGTGCAACAATGATTGGCTCGGATCCCGGTGCAAACTTCGGTCCAGCAACCTGCAAAAAGGGACCCACCCTGGAGGTTTGGATGGTATTTCCCCCTTCGATGCTTAAGTCAGATATCAGGGATATGAAGGAACTTTTAGAGAGAGAAAGTAGAGAGAGAGAGAGAATTTATGGCAGAATAACAGTACTATGCTCTGAAAAACGTACCTTTCCCCTGATTTCAAGGACTATTTATACTGTTTGAAATGACTGCTATACCTTGATGTCACCCTAATTTGGGAGCATCTTATTGGCTGAGCAATAATATCAGGACACGTGGCAAGTGCTGATTGGCCAACACATTTTACCTTTTGCTGAATCAGGCTTTACTTATGGGCCTAAGTACAATTTCAGGGCCACAAGGGAGCTTTTCAGTACACCTTTCTTCAGAGAAGTGTACTTTAGCCCAAAGAACCTGCAGCCTTTGTACTTTTCTTTCATAAGCGAATGCCACATGTAGGGTGAGATAGTGCCACGTGTCATAAGGGTAGCCGCTTGATTTTTAGGCTACAACATTTGCCCCTTAAAAGAGGGAGTTACCTATTAGGCGCTAAGACGGTTGATCTTCCTCTTTTAACCGACCTGGAACTGCCATCTTCTTTTTCAAAAAAGAGGCGCCATTTTGCCGGTCTCCACAGGTCAACCCCTAAGGGAAACGGTTACTTTTACCGGATGGGGGGGTCATTTTCACCCCTCTATAAATATGTGACCTTGTCGTTTCTGGAATCATTTTAACATTGCTGAGAAATTTTCTAGAGAGAGAGGCTCTGCAATTTTTACTGAGTTTTTTTAGAGAGAGGATTTACTTCCGTCCAAGCTCTTGCAAACTGCTACTCCGCTCGTCCGAGATTTCAACTCGTCTTTGACATTCGTCCGAGCTTTCATCTATAGGTATTTCTTCATTCATTTCCTTTATATTTTCAAGCATATTTTAAGAAAATGGATTCGTCCTCTTCATCGAACAATCCGGCCGCTCAAGGGTTGGTGCTAACCCTAGAACAGAGGGCCTGACTTCCTCGGCATCTTCTAGAGTTGGACCTATCTCGACCGGACATGCATTCTTTTTCTTTAGCCATGGACGGCATAGTCAGACGACCCAGTCTTTACCTGTGCAGGGTAATCTGGCGCGCGTCAAGCAGACGGCTCGTATCAGAAGAGGGTTAACATGCCGGCCTCTAGCTCAGAAAAGGAAGCATCAATTGGACGGATTCCCGCTGATGGAGAGCGAGAAGTCCAGAGCGCTCGTCCTGCCAACCCAAGCCCATCTCCTGTCCTCGTCCAGGAGGAATCTGAAGTTCAAGGCTCTCCAGAGCCTAACCCGTCAAATGCAAGGGCGACCTCAGACGAGTCGAATGAGGCCGAAACCTCTTCTGCTGTCGGTAGCGACTCAGACGAGCCATCCACCACCTCGTCTGAGATAAGGCGGCGCCTTGGCCCCTTATCTGACCCTAGATACATCCTGGCCGAAAGTGGCTGGCTAGGACAAGTAGGTCGCCATCTTGACCACCTTTCTTCGGCCATACCCATGCCGGGGTATCGGTTTGTTCTACCTGGCCGGGAGGACACTATACTTAGTGCTCCTGCTGGCCACTTCGCTGTCTATCGTCTGGCTTTAGATGTCGGACTGCGTTTTCCTCTTCATCCCTTTATCACTCGACTTCTTTATTATTACAACATAGGACTCAATCAACTTGCCCCAAATTCATGGCAAAACATTCTAACTTTTATAGCCGTCTGTGAGTTTAAGGGCGTCGACCCGTCCATGGCGGCCTTCTCACAAATGCACTATGTCTCCAAGGTCCCAAAGCTGTTAATGGGGTTTGGGTTAGCGTTTGCAATCGGCAAGGCTACATGACGTCCTGGGACAAGACGTCCAAGATGCATGCTTGGAAGGCCGAGTTCTTGTTCGTCCAAGCTCCGAACGAGGCGGTAGCCAGATGGTATCGCTTTACTAGCCGGAGCGCTACCAACACTGGACGAACAACGTCCTTTCTGGAGCTGGAGAACAGCTCAGCTGAGGAATTGATGTAATATTTTAAGATTTCAGAGTATTCCATCAATGACATCTCCTTTAAGGGTCCGTCTAACTGGATCCCTTTCAAGGAGATGTTTTACAGCGACGATTTCTTGGTCGCAGCTGGGTTATTGAGGCCGGCCGCGAATAGAGGTATACCCTTTAAAAATTCTAAGTAAACCCCTTCGTCCTAAGTTTGAGAATTTCACCATGCTTTCTCTTCTCATGCAGATTCAGCCAAGGCGAAACTAAGAAAGTCTTGGAAGGGAGACATGAGTGCGTCCAAGTTCACAGACTCCCTCTGGAAGGAGTTCAGCAAGCCGGTGCTGAAAAAAGAGCAGACACACTGGTACAACTTTTTTCTTCTCTCTCTTTTTTTTTTTTTTTGAAACGTCTAGTGCTGACTCTGGACGAGTTCGCTCTTTATGGAGCAAAGTGTCATAAATTTTCCTCGACACTTTCCTTCGTCAAAGGGCAGAGCGTCTTTGGTTGATGGCTGGACGAACTTGTTCTCCCTGAAGCAGGCCGTCCTAACTCCATTCTGGACGCCTGGTTTCTTCAAGGAGCAAATCGTCCTAACATTAACTTGGACGCCTTGCTTCTTCGAAGAGCAAACCGTCCTGACTTTGTTCTGGATGCTTTGCTTGCTCGAAGAGCAGATCGTCCAGATAATATTCGGACGCCTTGCTTCTTTGAAGAGCAGATCGTCGTAATTTTAACTTGGACGCCTTGCTTCTTCGAAGAGCAAACCGTCCTGACTTTGTTCTGGACGCCTTGCTTCCTCGAAGAGCAGATCGTCCTAATTTTAACTTGGATGCCTTACTTCTTCGAAGAGCAAATCATCCTGACTTAGTTCTGGACGCCTTGCTTCCTCGAAGAGCAGACCGTCCTGATAATTTTCGGACGCCTTGCTTCTTTGAGACACAGAGCATTTTGAGATAACTTCAGGACGAGCCCCAGCTTCTTCTAATTCCTTTATCCTTTGTTTTTTCAGAAAAATGCCCCAACGTCCAAAGCGTTCGCGGAGAAAACGGTATCTAAGAAGAGGCCAGCCGCAACTGGCGACGCTCCTCCACCCAAAAAATCCAAAGGCTTCACGGCCAAGAAGAAGAAACCTTCTCGGCCGATTCCCAAAGTCGAGATAGTCATCCCAGCCGAGGATGCTCCTCCAACCGTCGAGGAGAGGGCTTTGGTTACCTACACCGGCCCTATCGATCAATCTGAGCAGCCTGAGACGGTTGCTCTAGTGGACGAATCCGAGGTTAAACCCTCCCAGCCGGACACGGCTTTGGACGGGTCTGCTTTTACTGGGCCAGTTGCCAAGCTGGTAGGGCAGATGCCGGAGGCTTATAGGACGGCCTCCCATTCTTCTGGTGAGTCTTATTACTCAAATATTGTTAGAACACTGCGGGTTGGCGGGCGTCCGATGAGTCCGTCCAACAAACAGGCCGTGGTTATTCCAATCAGAAATATTGACGAGTCTAATCTTTCAGATAAAGGGAAGGGACCAGCCCCTGACGGCTCTCCCATCCTTTCAGACGATGAATCTTCCGGCCTTTGGGAAGATGTCATCGGCTGACCGCGAGAAGCTCAAGCTGGAGCTTTTCAAATGCTTCCCTGAACCTTACATCAAGGGGTTGAGGGGAGCATTATCATCTGGACATGTAGGCTACATGTCTCAACTTGCTGCCGAGGTACACCTTTCTTTCTCTCTGGACGCTTGTCTTTTCTACTTGTTAGATTTTTATGTTTGTACAACCGTCCTAACACATCGTCTTCTTTTTCCTTTTTCAGCTCTTTGCTCGCAGCATGATAACTGAGGACTGGGCGAGGGCGCTTAGAAAAGAAAACAAGCAGCTCGTCCAGGATGTGACCAAGGCCGCGGACCATGCTCAGTATTCTATGGCCGAGCAAGAAGTGCTACAACAACAATCCAAGCTGGCTTGGGAAATGCAGTCAGCTGAGCTGGAGTCCCAAAACAAAACCTACCTCCTTCGGCTGACGGAGCTGTTGGACGAGAAGGCTGCTTCGGAACGCTCTTTCAAGGACGAGAGAAACTCGGCCATGTGATGGCCGCAGATTTTTTCAAAGAAAATCTCGTCCTTAGGGTAAAAACCAAGCCTTAAGAGCGAGGTCACGCCACGGTGGATGCGGCCAAGGAGGCCATGAATACCATCATTGACATTCGAAGGACTGGGTCGTGCAGGCCTTTGGAATGATGGCCGAGGAGGAGGATATCCCCAGGTATGCTCGCCGGCTGGAATTTCAAGAAAGCCTGCACAGAGCCAACATCAAAGGGGAAGAGCCCCCCGTCTTCCAAGAGTCTTCCGAAGACGAAGAAGAAGATGGTGTTGAGGCCCAGGACGAAGAGAATAACAGCCCTCCTGACGCTTAGCTTCTCCACTTTCAATTTTGGCCGCAGGCCACTTGTAATTTTTTGTCTTTTGTACTTTTGCTTTATATTAGGTTGTAAGTTAGTTTTTAGATTAGCTTGTAATCCTTTCTTCTATCTATGAAAAGTTATCTTTTTCAATCTCTAATGCTTTATACTTTAATGCATAAGACGCCTTGTTTCATGATTGAATATTTATGCCAAGTACAAAAGCAATTCGTCTTAACATACTTCAGACAATCCCCAGCTCCTTTGCCGAGTGTATTAAGGCATTTATCAATTGCCTAGGCTTTAATGCACAAGTATGAAAGCAATTCGTCATAACCTACTTCGTCTGAACCAATAGCTCTTTTCTGGACGAGTAGTAGTCAGGACGTGCAGAAACTTGTGAGTTTAAAAACTGCTAAGTTAATAACTAGCTCGGCCTGAATCTGAATAATCATTCGTCATTGGACAAAGACTTAGTCATCTTTAAATTATGCCCCTATATGCCTCCCTTCTTGGACGAGGAGGTTTTTGACAACCTTCCTTTGTTCAAGAAAGAGAAAAGGTCATAATTTTTAAATAACTTGGACGTTTTCATGTTGGTGATTGCAACCCGTCCATCTTTGTTAAATTATGAAATAACTTGTTCCTTTACTAAGGTTGTTATTTCTAAGTTTTTGGCTTTTGGACGGAAGGTAGGATACCTTTACTAAGGCGTCCTAATTCCAGCCGACCTTGTTTAGGAGATGTTTAACTCTTTAAGTAAACAAACGGCCAATTTTATGTAATTATCCATTTTAGGATGATAACATGTTCAGCCAATCTCCTAATGAAAGTGTGTTTCTTGCTGCTCTGTTATTTTAGTTAGCTTTGGACGATAGTATATAACTTAAGCAAATAAATCAAACAGAAGTCATAGAGAAGTAGAGCTGTATTATATGAATTTTGCTTGACGGATAGTCAAGGTACATGTATACATTCTACTTTTTTCATTGTAATGCATTAAGAGAGATTACAATTTGTCAAGATGCCCTAAACAAAGTATTTCTTCAAAGTATCAGAATTCCACGTCCTAGGAATAGAACGTCCGTCCATGCCTTCCAGACGAAAGGTGCCATTCTGAACTACTTCGATTATTTTGTAGGGTCCTTCCCAATTAGGGGTGAGCTTTCCTAGCTCCTTGGCTCGGCCGACTGCTTCCATTTTCCTCAAGACGAGGTCTCCAAGCTTCAATGGACGCCTTGCAACTCTTTTGTTAAACTCCCTTGCCATTCTAACTTGTATAGCTGCATTCTCAGCAATGCATTGCCCCTGACTTCGGGAACTAAGTCCAAAGCCGTCCGAAGAGCTGCCCAGTTAGCATCTTCTGAGTACATCATCACCCTCAGAGTGGGTTCTTCAACCTCTATAGGAAGGACGGCCTCAGAGCCATATACCAGCATGAATGGAGTTTCTCCCGTGGAGTTCTTGGCGTTGTCCTTATTGACCATAAGACCAGCTGCAATTCTTCTACCCAAAGTCCTCTTGCATTATCTAACTTCTTTTTGATCCCGGCCGACAAGATCTTGTTAAAAGCCTCGACTTGCCCATTGGCCTGTGGATGAGCCACTGCAGCAAAGTGAGGTTTGATTCCTTGATCGGCCAATCATTGGCGAAGCTTGGGTGTTTCGAACTGCGGTCCATTGTCAAAGACGATCGACTGGGGCATACCAAACCTTGTGATGAGGTTCTTCCAGATGAACCCTTTGACGTCATTGGTGGTAATGCCTCTTAATGCTTCGGCTTCAACCCATTTTGTAAAGTAGTCAACGGCTACTATTACAAACTTTTTCTGGCCGGCAGCAATAGGAAAGGGGCCAAGAATCCATTCCCCATTTAGAAAAGGGAAGGGGAAGAGGAGTTGGAGTTAAGTAATTGGACGACTTCTGATAGATGTTGCCATGCTTTTGGCAACTATCACATTTCTTGGCATAGAGCAAGGTGTCCTCTTTCAAGGTCGGCCCAAAGTAGCCAGTCCTCATAGCCTTTTCTCCTAACGCTCTCCCTCCAATTGGGAAGCACAAGCTCCTTCATGCAGTTCTTTTAAAACGTCCAATCCCTCCTTTCTGCTGATCACTTAAGAAGAGGCCGGTTGAAGGATTTTTTGTATAGAGTCTCATTCCACAACTCGAACCACTTGTCCCTAGCTTTCACATACTTAGCTTCTAAGGGATCAAGAGGCAACCGACCAGTCTTCTTGAACTCAATGATGGGGCTCATCCACTCATTTTCCCGGCTGAGAATCAGAACTTCCTCGGTTTCAATGCTCTTGGCCGCCTTGACCTCCCAGAAGACTGTTCTAGGGACATCCCCTTCAGCTAAACTGGCTAGCTTAGAAAGAGCATCAACCTGATGATTTTCAGATCTAGACACTTGATCTAGGACGAACCGCTTTAAATACTTGATCTCCTCTTTGATCAAGTTCATATATTTACTCATGGACGCCTCTTTACACTCAAAATCCCCGTTCACTTGACTGACCACCAACAGAGAGTTAGTTTTAGCCTCAATCTCCAGGGCTCCAGCCGCTTTGCACATTTTTATGCCGGCTAAGAGAGCTTCATACTCTGCCTCATTTTTGAAGCCTGGAATTGGAACTTCATTGCATACTCAAATTTATCCCCTTCTGGTGATTGGTAAATGATCCCAGCCCCACATCCATTTGCAGTGGAGGATCCATCCACCATTAGGGTCCAATGCCTCTTTTCCTCAGCTGGGTCTTGGACGCTTTCTACTATGGGCCGGGTAAGCTCTACAATAAAATCAGCTAGAGCTTGCCCCTTGATTGCCTTTCGAGGCTCGAATGTTAAGTCAAACATATTGAGCTCAATGGCCCATTTCAACATTCGGCCAGATGCGTCCATCTTATGCAACACTTGCCTCAGTGGCTGATCTGTATAAACAAGAATGCTATGGGCTAGAAGTAAGGCCTTAACTTCCGGCTGGCCATCAACAAGCCAGGCCGAACTTCTCAATGGACGAATACCTGCCCTCCGCGTCTTTCAAGACATGGCTTACAAAATAGATGGGTATTTGTATTGAGTCTCTCTCAGCCAAGAGAACAGCACTTACCGCGAATGGAGACACGGCCAGGTAAACGTATAATTTTTCTCCCTCGGCCGGACTGATCAGCCTAGGCAGATGGCGAAGATGATCTTTAACTTGCTGAAGCGCAGCCTCAGCTTCTTCTGTCCATTCAAACTTGGCATTCTTTTTAATGGTTGCAAAGAAATGGTGACATTTGTCCCCTGATTTTGAAAGAAACCGTCCAAGAGCACCAAACATCCCGTCAGACGCTGAACTTCTTTGACTTTAGACGCGAGGTCATATTCATGATTGCTTGAATTTTGTCGGGTTGGCCTCAATCCCTCCTGATCGACCAAAAACCCCAGAAATTTTCCAGCTATTACGCCGAATACACATGTCTGCGTATTGAGCTTTAACTTTTACTTCCTCAAATGAGGAAAGTTTCTCTTAAATCATCCAGATGATCCTTTTCTTCTCTTCTCTTACGATCATATCGTCGATATAAGCTTCCATATTTCTCCCAAGTTGTGGCTGAAACACAGTGTTGATAAGCCTTTGAAAAGTGGCCGGCGCATTTCTCAGGCCGAAGGGCATCCGGAGCCACCATACCCCTTTCTCGTGATGAAGGAGGTTTTATCTTGGTCGCTGGCCACATGGGAATCTGGGGAAGCCTGAGTAAGCGTCCATGAAACTCAGAGTGCATGACCTGCTGTAGAATCAACCAGCCGATCAATCTTGGGCAACGGAAAGCTGTCCTTAGGACAAGCCTTGTTTAAATCCGTGTAATCAACGCACATCCTCCATGTGCCATTCGGCTTCGGAACCATCACAACATTTGCTACCCAATCTGGATAATAAGTTTCACGTATAAACTTAGATTTGAGCAGCTTTTGAACCTCTTGGTCAACGGCCTGATTCCTGGCCGGCCCTAGATGCCTCTTCTTCTGCCGAATGGGCTTCTGCCCCGGCTCAATATTTAGCCTATGCACCGCCACCTCAGGATCTATCCCAGGCATTTCCTCTACGGTATAGGCGAAGACATCTTCAAATTCTCTTAACAGCTTGATCAAGGCGTCCTTGATCTTAGAATTCAGAACGGACCCGATCTTCAATGTCCTTTCTGGACGATCTAGTCTTAAATAAATTTCTACCGGACTTTCTACCGGCTACGGACATTCTAGTCCCAGACTCATTATTGCCATAACCTCCTCAGATGATTTAATACCCAAGCACTTTCTCTTCTTGCTGGGCAAGAGCATTGACGGCTTGCTCTCAGGAAGAGGTAGCACTTGAACCTTCTCTACCTTTTGCTTTAGCTCAACAATCTGACCCTTTACCTTCTCGGCCGAGTCATCCTCTCGGACCTTTGGATGTTCTGCCTTTTCTTTCCATGATGATGGTTTGAGAGTGGTAAGGTAACATTCTCTAGCAGCTTGCTGATCTCCATAGAGAGATCCAATCTTCCCCCATCTCACTCAAACTTCATTAGCATTAAGTGGGTCACAATTACAGCCTTGATGTGATTTAAGGTAGGTCGTCCAAGAATGACATTATAAGCAGTCAAGTCTCGTACTACCAAAAATTTCACAAAAAGCGTCCGGGCAGCATCTTTCTCCCCAACCCTGACGGGTAGAGTGACGGTTCCCATGGGATGGATGATCCCTCCGCCGAAACCGATTATAGGGTGATTTACAGGCACCAAGTCATTTTTATCAAACTTCAACCGAGACAAACAATCAGCACTGATTATATCAGTAGAGCTTCCGGTATCAATCAGAATTCGCCGAACCCTGAGGTTGGCAATCTTCATTTCCACACTAGGGGTCATCATGCGGGTTCTTATCTTTCCTCGGTCCAGCTCGCTGACCACTATTTTAGGGAAAGGATCAGACTCGGCCTGGTTAGTGAGCATAACCTGACTGAGTTCCCTTAAATAGTTTTTGTGGCCGCGATTTGTTGGACCTCCGGCCGCAAATCCTCCTGAAATGACCATTACACATCATCATCCGTGCTATCACCATCCATCTTCTTCCTTGACGGTTATCTCTTTTCTGGAATTTCCTTCCTGACGAAGGTAGATAATTGTTCATATTACCCTTTCGGGCCAAATCTTCTAATGCTCTCTTCAAGTGCTTGCATTCATTGGTTTCATGTCCACAATCCTTATGGAAATGACAATACTTGCTTTTGTCTCTATTACGGTAGGGCGTCTTCATTTCAGCCGGCGCCTTTAGCTCATGCTGATCTTTAATTTCCATCAGAATGGAATACTGATCTTTGTTGAACTCTATAGGTTCAACTGAGGCCGCCGGCTCAGACCGCCTACTCCTCTTGGACGAGGTGGTCAAGAAGTCATTGCCCAAGTTTCAGCTTTTTGGGCGGATTCTTTTTTGGCTAATAGCCTCTTCTACTTCTTACCTCTGGCTGTTTGCCTCAGCACAAACCTCCGTGGCATGAATGAATGCTTCAGCTTCCTTCAAAGCTTCCGTCAATGTGGTGTTTTCTTCTTGACCAAATCAAACTTAAAGCTTCCTGGTCTTAAACCTCTGATGAAGGCGTCAAACCACTCCGCATTCAGATCCTGGATCTGCAATGCTTCTAGGTTAATCTCTTCACATAACCTCTCAAGGCCTCTTTAGGACCTGAATCACCTTACCCAAGTGCATGCTTTTTTTTGTTCTTGACGATTAGCCACAAAGTGACTAGTGAACAGGATACTGAGCTCAGTGAAATTGTTCACTGAGTTAGGCGGCAAATTGTTAAACCATTTCTGGCTACTCCTTCAACGTAGCTGGGAAATTCTTACACCAAGTAGCATCGTCCACCCCTTGGACATACATTATGCTTATAGGCTGATAGATGATCGTCTGGATCTGTTGTTCCATCGAAAGGCTCGATGTCGGGAGCTTAACCTTTGGGAAAGGAGGGGACTCCATAATTCTGACCGAGAAAGGAGTTGGCCAATTGATCTGGAGTCCCCCAACCTGACCCACAATGGGTATGTGCTCCCGGCGGTACTCCTTCAATACCGGATTAGAAGAGGTGTTAGCTAAGGCTTGACGCATATACACCATTGGCTGCAAAACTGTTTTCTCTTGCCTAGGTTGGAAAGCTGAAGGTCCATGGCTTCGTCCCACTGTTTTGGACGGGAGCCTCAATGATGGATCCTTCATATAAGGAGTGGAACCAGAGGCTGAACGCTGCTGAGCTGCCGCCCTCTTGGCTTCCAGATACTCCCTAGCATCAGTTTCCATCTTGTGGCCAGTAGGGGGAATATTGTCTCCTGGACGGACTACCAGCCTCCAGTCCATCTTCCTCCTGGAGTCACTAACAGCTGGCTGCTTTCCCTTGGAAGCGGCCTAGTCAACTCTGGCCGAGGTGGCCGTCTAGTCCCTGGACGACCCTCTTGGGACCTCCCTTTGAGTGGCTCTGCTGCCTCTCCACCTGGACTTATCTGAAAGAACAACATGTTGTTCTTAATCTGCACTTCCATAACAACGGCCATTCTGGCCTAGAAATCATTTAAAACATTCTCCAAGTGACCAGCTGTCATTGGACGATCAAGGTTTTCCTGGATGACCGGAGTCACAGTCCTACCCTCGAGATGGACGACAGCATGGCCTCTGTCCCGTCCACGGGGTGGCCTCTCGTCATTCACTATGTCCTCCACTTGAACTCTAAAACTTCTGTTCCTTGCGACATTCGATGAATGACAATCCGTCATTATTGCGTCTCCCCACAGACGGCGCCAAATGTTACGTAGTATGAAACTAGTAAACTAATATAACAACTCCTAACTTCGGATTCTTAATTTGGAGACTTGTGCAACAATGATTGGCTCGGATCCCGGTGCAAACTTCGGACCAGCAACCTGCAAAAAGGGACCCACCCTGGAGGTTTGGGTGGTATTTCCCCCTTCGATGCTTAAGTCAGATATCAGGGATATGAAAGAACATTTAGAGAGAGAAAGTAGAGAGAGAGAGAGAGAATTTATGGCAGAATAACAGTACTATGCTCTAAAAAACGTACCTTTCCCCTGATTTTAAGGACTATTTATACTGTTTGAAATGACTGTTGTACCTTGATGTCACCCTAATTTGGGAGCATCTGATTGGCTGAGCAATAATATAAGGACACGTGGCAAGTGCTGATTGGCCAACACATTTTACCTTTTAGCTGAATCAAGCTTTACTTTACTGGGCCTAAGTACAATTTCAGGGCCACAAGGGAGCTTTTCAGTACACCTTTTCTTCAGAGAAGTGTACTTTAGCCCAAAGAACATGCATGCCTTTGTACTTTTCTTTACATAAGTGAATGCCACATGTAGGGCTGAGATAGTGCCACGTGTCATAAGGGTAGCCGCTGATTTTTAGGCTACAACAAACTACTATAAAAGGAACTAGACATAGGTTAAAGAAGTACAATGGTTAATTAGTGATGTTTGAGTGATTAAAGCCTTAATTATAGGAAATCGTTTTTATTTAGTAAATATCTGATTTTAAGGAAAATCTTTTTAAGGAAAAGATTTTATTTTTATTAGAAAATAAAAATCCTTTTGGGAAGATAATATTTTGTTAAAAGGATTTAGTTATGGTTTTATTAAAACATTTTTTAACTAAATCATATTTTTGGTTTAATGCATAAGTGGTTGCTAAATTTAAGGAAGCAGTAGAATTTGCAAAACACACGTTTAACTTAGATCATGGAGATCATGGGTGTCAAAAGGAACGTGTTCCTCTAGTTGAGGAACATCATGGGAAAATGTTTTTACCACTAACACATGTTTTAATCCCACGTTCTAAGTAATCCCTACTATAAGTACTTATGTCTAATTAAGTTCCAATTTGTGTGTGACCAAGTGATTTTGAGAGTAAAGTGTTAGTGCCTTCATTCTCTTATAAAAGTTATTTGTTCTTTGCCTTCTTACTCTACACTAGTGGAGAAAACGTCATCCGCTCCGGTCAAAATAAGGGTCACCGCTCCGGTTTTGGGCCGGAGCGGTTGAGCTAGCAACATTAGTACAAAATCATTGATTTGCGTCGGATCTGGGACCACCATTTACGTCAGACGTCGGTCCGACGATACAAGTCTCGACGCAAATAGCACAGAAGTGATCTGTGTCGGTTTGGTGTTCGATATAAAATATGAGTTATTTGCGTTGCATGTAAGGTTACATGCGACACAAATGGCTTTTTTTATACTTGAAAAAATGCCATTTGCGTCGCATGTAAGCTTACATGTGACGCAAATGACTTTATTTATACCAAAAAAAAATGCCATTTCCGTCGCATGGAAGCTTACATGTGATGCAAATGGCTTTATTTACACCTAAAAAAACCTCCATTTGCGTCGAATGTAAGCTTACATGTGACACAAATTGATTTTTAATACGTAAAAAAATGTCATTTGCATTGTATGTAACTTTACATGTGACGTAAATGGCTTTTTTTTTTCCGTATAAAAAAAGCCATTTGCGTCACATGTTAGGTAACATGCGACGTAAATGAGCATTTTTATAATAAAAAAAATCTTTACACTACGAATAATAGTATTACTGGTATAATACTCTCTCAATAAGCCAACAATGAGTCCAGTCTTTAGGTCAACACAAACACGCACAAAGTTATCTCATTTTCTAAGATCAGTTCATTTGAAGCTATAAATGGGCAGTGAGAAAATAATACAAGAAGAAACCAGTTCAATATATGCAATAAAAATAAACAAAATTAACATAGTAAAGTTCTTATTTATAGCATAAAAATACTTTATAGAAAAACTCTAGCATCAAACCATCATCCCAGCTTCGTAACACACGACAAAGTTATCTCATTCTCTAATATCATAAAACATCCATTATAAATCACTCCAAGCTGCATAGGCGTGCTGCATTCGCTCTTGGGAATTGGAATGACATGCTTATAAATCATCTCAGCAACCATATCAAATGACGCAAACTTCATCATTGTGTTTGCAGAGCAGAATCACAAACAAATACTTACAATAAGCATCTCCTCCAAGCACAAGAAAATCATATTTTGAAAAACAGGCCGCACTCTGGAGATTCTTAGATACATATGTTGTATCATCCTTCAGAATGACAAAACAAATATAGCAAAAGAGAAATTAAGGCAGACCTATCACTACTCTTTTCAACAAACATACCCTTTTCTTCTGATTTTCACTCATGCAGCCAAAATCTCAATGTATCAAACTATAAACTAAAGGCAGAGAAGACAGACTCAGACAAAGAAAACAAGATGTGTATAAGAAAATATTTCATATCAAAGTAAATAGATATATAACTCCAAAACACGAGAAGTGTCCAATATAAAAGTTCACAATTGAAAACATCCAGAACAATGCCACTAGGTAGGCCAAGTACAAGACGCCGATCTAAGGCTCATCAGCACATCTAACAAGAACAATACAAGTTTAGTATCCATTACATCCAACATATTTTTAATTGTAAATAAAAAAAACAAAAAGAACTTTTAAGCCATATCCAAAAAATAAGAGCTGAAAAACATGTTCAAAGATAAGATAGATCAAAGATCCAAAGAAGGCACAAAAGAAATATGTTTAAAGCAAAAAGAAGTGATGATGTTTATCAATGGAAAAGTAAAAGAACATTAGTTCAAAACTTTACCATGGAAAATCCCCAAACATAGAAGGGTAATTCATAAGGGCTATCCTCACAAAGGAAGTAATATATATATATGCTATTGGAAGATAATTGTACACAAGGAAATTACGGGTTACATATTGTAATCATGATAATAAACCAAAGATGTTACTGAAATCTCAGAACTAAGATAAATAAGCACATCACTATCATGGCTTATAACAGTGAATAAGTACAAGAGTTGAAGTAGAAATAAAAAGTTACATGGAATATGTCAATCTGGCGACCCCAAAGTGGACCCAATCCCTTGTACAACCTGCAAAATCAAGCCTCGTCAAATGAATTATAAAATCCCCGCTAACATGCATCTCAAAAAAGCATAAGAGACTAGTAAATTAAGTAATATGATAAATCAAATGGAAGAACAAAAACAAGAAACCCACCCCCCAATTTCATCAGACTTGATAAACTTGGGTAACCCGTCAGACATTCCTCTAGCAAAACCAGGTTGCGTCTACACCCTGACTTTCACAGCCACCATGGGGCAAAGGGTAATATTTGCTATCACTTCAGCTGATGTTGAACCGGCAAGGTAGATCAATGTCTTATATTTGGCAGCAACTCCTTCCTGCATGATGATTGCTATGTGTATTGCAGACACCCTGTCTCTTCCATGAGCTGTTGCATACCGAAAAGCGTGCTTGACAGCTCTCAAACGTGCCTAAGGAGTAATGATTTTGATGCTTTCAACCACACCCCTAACCACCTAGTAAATATCATTAGAACCAAAAATCATCATCAGAGACATAAGACATTATTGAATATTACTCCCTGTATTTCATAATATCTGTCTTCCAATTTTTTTTATAGATAATTGGATTTTTTCACCACATACCCTTGACAAATTACAAAATTCACAATATACCCTCAATGTTTCAACAATTCACCATATACCTCTGACTATTCGAAAACGTTCACTAGATACCCTTTTTCTAACTACCGCTAACTGACCATTAGCTTTATTTACCATTTTGCCATGATTAACCCTAAACCCTAATCCTAATTTAACTCTAACCTTAATCCTAATCTAACCCTAAAATCTAAACCCTAACCCACTCTTCCCCCACCCTCCACCCTCCACCTACCCCCACCCCTCCCCTTCAAGGTCCCCATCCACCGGTTCCCTTCCCCATCCGACTTCCCCCCTCCTCTCCACCGGCGCAACACCCGCCTTCAGATTCGAGTTTTCGCGGCCGAATTAGAGTCCCCCCCTTCGAATTCGAAAACCGCTGCCGATAATTGAGTCCACAACCACCGGAAAGAACACATGAGTTTTCACGGCGGAATTTGAGTCCCCAACCGCCGAAAATTGACAATTGTTTGCAAATCCCCCCTTCGAATTACCCCCTCCTCAAATTTTTGGAAAGATCTAAAGTGCAAATCGTAAGATGAGGACGAGAATTGAGGGTTGCGCAAATCAAAAGACGGGGACGAGAGAGGGGAGAGGATTAACGGCGGAAACCGAAAGGGAAGGGAGGGGGATAGGGTGGGGAATGGCGAGAATTTGAGGGTGGGGAATGGCGAGAATTTGAGGGTGGGGATGGGGGCTGCCACGAAAAAGGGCGAGAGGGTGGGTGTGGCGGTGGGGACCGGCGCAAAGTTCGAGAGTGGGGGCGGGGGGCTGGGATGGGCTGGGGTTGATGGAGGGGGGGAGAGAGGGGGATGGGTTGGGGTGGATGGGTTAGATTAGGGTTTAGATTAGGGTTTAGATAAGGGTTTAGATTTTAGGGTTAAGGCTTAATAGTGGCAAAATTCTAAATAATGCAAACGGTGAGATAATGGCAGTTACGAAAAGGGTATTTGGTGCACAAAAATGAAAACTCAAGGGTATATGGTGAATTGTTGAAACATTAGGGTATATTGTGAATTTGTTAATTTGTCAGGGGTATTTGGTGAAAAAACCCTTTATCTAAATGTTCAGTGGGGGCATAATTATACCATATACACTATAATTTCATGCTTGCTAATTGGTTTTGTAATTCTTGAAATGATACAAGTCAGAATAGTTATATAAATGAGAAACAATGTTATTGTTGAGATCATAGAGTTAGCTTCTGAGATGCACTTTAACTTGTTTATAATGGAAGGATGCCAGACTGTCAAAAGAGCGGTGAAAGTATTATATGAAGAATGTTCATCGATTTATTCTAATTATATAGAACTTAATAATATAGCTACTAGCTCTTGTCATACATTGTTCTTAAGATAAATCTAAAGGTTAACTGTGGAGGGTAAAAGAGTATAATATGATTCTGGATGTTTAATGGTGTCATGAAGAAGAACCACGTAACTAGACTTTGGGAACCTAATAACTTAATTAGTTCTCTCACAAAAGTTATAAAAGGTATTTACATATTATCGCTAATAGTGAGGATATTGAAGATAGTTTAACTAATTAAAGAGGTGGTGTTTTGAAAAGGGATTTAGTTTAATAACTGCAAATAGAGTAATATAAGAAAGTTTGAATATATGACTCTTGTTAGTTAAACTTGGTTAGTACACGAGCTTAAGTAAATAAGCAATGCAGGTGTGGTAATTACCTTAAAGGACCGTCAACTATTTGATTTAGTTTCCTAACTAGGAAAGCGGTCGACTCGTAAATGTAAGTGTGACTATGGTTCATCGATGGATCCATTGTTGATTACGTTAAATAGAATTCAACTAATGATATAACCGGGACTATATTTTAGTCATTCCAAGTAACCTATGATTGGTGAACCTCGAGTTGTGGAGTTTAAGTTAACTCTCCTTAGTTAATTCTAAGAGAGAGACTTATTGTACTTGTTGTTTGCGCTTGATGAAAGTTGTTATCATTATTGAGATAAATGTCGATTGATAACCATGAAGTATAAAAGAGTATAAACTATTTATAAGCTAGAATATGAGCTGTGCGTTTATGATTTAGTAACTTCCGTTTATAAATTGTTGTGGTTTATAAGTTTTAAGATTGAAATTGAATTGAAACTAGTTGCATAATTATGATGAACCTCAAATTCGTAACAAAGTACGATGACATGTGATTATAGTTCTCTAGAGTGAAGTCTTCTAGTATGGTTGGTTCTGCAATAATTATCTATAATTACCAAAGCTATTGATGAGTTGCAAGAATGACCTGATTGTGTTATGAATAATCGTCGAAAGTTATTTGAAGGGGAAAGTAGCCTCATCTCAGTTGACGGATGAAGTGACATGAACAATACCCCCATGGACTGTGAACCTTTGGGACGGGGGATCCACAAGGAAACCTACCTATTACTCTGTGGGGGAGATAATCAGGCAATATATCAGGTAATGCAAAACTTGTGGATGGCTGATGAAATCAGCGAAAAACGTACTCCAGACTAGTCGTGGTTATTGGCCAAAAGTAAAGCGAATGATTGAGCGACGAACCCCACTGTCGGAATGTAAACTTTGTCTCCTTTACCGCTTTCTCTTCCCCCCAGTTAAAAAGCATGTTATCTCAAAGTATGAAAGTTATTTTGATATTGGATACCCGATAAGGAATCGTATCATGGTAAGTTATTTCGATATAAGATTCCCGATAAGGAATCATATCAGGTAAGTAATGAATGTTTATTCAGTATTTGAATATGAATTGATATTGGTTTTCATGACAATGAAGCATATCATGGTAAGTTATACTGATGCTGGATTCCCGATAAGGAATCATATCTTGTTATTGGATTCCTAATAAGGAATCGTTAGAGTAAAAGTTGTTATGTTATTTATTGTTCATAAAATATAAGAAAGTGATTAATAGAGTATGAAAGCATATGTTTGGATTTTCGTTGAGAAATTGAGTAAAGGAAATGATGAATATTATTATATCGAAGTTGGTGACCTCAAATTCCTTTTAAGGAATCGTGGTAAGTTGAAAGGTTGATTAAATGAGAAAATATGGAACATGTCTATGTTGGGAGTCATCTTATCGTGTTTACTAGTATGTGATTGATGGTGTATTATGAAACGAGAAACTCGATAAAAATATGATTGTTAAACCTATGTTGACTGTTGATAAGAATGTTGTGATGGATGTGACTGTTGATTCTATGTTGACTAGTATGTAATTGTGATGGATCTTGAATGTTGACACCAGATCATGTGTTAAGATTATTTATAGGTTTAGTACTCATCTTTGTTGATGTGTGTATGTCGTTTTGTCATTTTTGTGGCCTGTCACTTGGTGAGTGGTAGTTTCTCAAATGTTTTAGGCTGAAGTCGTAAGTTAATATATGCAAATTGAATCTAATACGAGCTGGAGCAGTGTTATAGTTGTTATCCAAGTGAGGACGCTCGACGTTGTAATAGTTAGCAATTAAATTAGTTATAACATACTTATGTATTTAAGAGTCGCTAGCTAGTGCTCCTGATTCTCTGTTGGTTGTTGCTCCGCAAAAGCGTTGAGGTTGTTGAGTTTGGAGTATTTAATAAATTGAAATGCAAACAGGTTTAAATTGTTTCACGCTTTAGGGTTGTCCTATTATCAAAAGAAAATCTGTTGGATTTTCTATAGATATTTATTAAAACAGAGTTTGAGAATCAAGACCGTGTTATAATAGTTGATTTGAATTGAATAGTATTGAGAATTGAGTTCCACACTCTCCAATGTAATTAGGTGAGTGTGATGGTAATACTCCGGGTTATCTCAACTAGAGTCTCTTTCACTAGGCTTAATCCTCTGTAAGTTGGTCTGGAGAATTGGGGTTGTCCTATTATCAAAAGAAAATCTATGTTGACTGTTGATAAGAATGTTGTGATGGTAGCGACACTTTTCTGAAGATTGGCTCACATACCATGGTTAGTTTAGATATGAACCTACTGATGTACTAGATTTTACCTGAGAACCCCCTTATTTGTTTTTCATTCTTAGGTGGAAGCATGATCATGATGGCTGTTATTTTAATAAGGTCAATTTCAATTCCTCTATAACTGATGACATAACCTAGGAGTTTCCCGAAAGTGACCCCAAAGGTGCATTTTTGTGGATTAAGGGCCTGTTCTCTTCGGCATAAAACAACTGAACTGAACTGAACTGAACTAAACTGAACTGAACTGAACTGAACCGAACTGAACTTAACTGAATTGAATTGAATTGAATTAAATTGAATGTAATACATATATAAATAATATTTAAACAATAATAATATGAATATTAAATAATAATTATAATGATAAGTAATAATAATGAATAATAATAGTAATAGTATTTTGGATATTTTTAAATGATAGGCGCGCAAGCGATTTTGGCTCTTTTCTCTCCCGGTTGATCGGGCTAATTTACCTTGCATTGTAGTGAAATTTTAATTTCGCCCGGTCGGGCGAAACCGCCCGGTCGACCGGGCAAGGAAACTGCGATTTTGCGTCAACTTGCGAAGGCTGTATCTTTCAAAACAGAAGTCAGATTTGGGAGTGTGACCTATAATTGGAAAGCCCTTGAAGTCTAGTTTCCAAACCACCTCGAATTTATTGATTATCAATTTTCTATCAAAAGTTATGATCAAAATAGTGAACAAGTGTCAGTTTTGACACTTCTTTCACTAACTCTTTGCTTCATTCTAACTCGAAATTGTCCCGAAAGGATGCATTGTGACCCTTGTGCAAGATATCTTCATATTCAATGATTAATAGGCTTGATCTTAGGTAATCATAATCAATTTGCATTAAAGTAACCTGAAAGTGATCAAAACACGCAAACGGGGAGTAGTAGAGCACAACTTACGTAGTTCATGCCATTATGCACCTAAATGCTCTAAAGGGAGTTCCGAATGCAATCAAAATGCATCTAAAAACTATATATAATTATGACATATCATCTTCGAACCTGCAAAAGGGGACCTACCTTGGAGGTTTGGGTGGTATTTCCCCCTCCAAAGCTTAAGTCAGGTATAGGAGTAGAAAGGAAATCTTTAAGAGAGAGAAAGTAGAGAGAGAGAGAAAATTTATAGCAGAATTACAGTACATTACTCTGAAAAACGTACCTTTCCCCTGATTTCAAGGACTATTTATAGTGTTTGAAGCGATTTTTGGACCTTGATGTCACCCTAATTTGGGAGCATCTGATTGGCTGAGCAATAATTTTATGACACTTGGCGATCATTGATTGGAAAGTACACATCATACATTCTAAAAAAATGCTTTTTGTAGATGTTGGGACTAAGTACAAATTGGGCCAAAAGGAGGGCTAGTACAACTCTTTTTATTCAGAAAGGTGTACTTTGGGTCATACACCTTTTTGAACCATGTACTATTCTGCAGCAGCAAAGGGACACGTGTAGGAACAAGATGGAGCCATGTGTCCTATTTATAGCCATTGATTTTCACGCTATAACACCTTCCGTTTCATTATCTAATAAGGTTTATGATTCTTCCTCTAAAGAATTGTTGGCGACTTCAAAAACATATTGTTAACAAAACCTTAACAATTGGGTAGTGAAATAAATGCGCTCACACCGCGTGTAGACAATAAAGGTATTAAAAATTCACGCGAACACATGGGAATTATCTTGCTGAGTTTGTTGTAATATGAGTGATGTTGTATTATGAAAATAGTAATTGAATAAAGGATATATCATCTATGTGGCCTATAGGATTAATGTTGTGCACTATTATGTTGTGGTTATGTTGATTCTTGAGTCATTTTCAAGTAAAAGCTACTGAAGCATGTGTTACCTTTGTTGACGAGTTTAGTACTGAGGTTTGTTGATTTGTTGTATGTTGTTTTATCAGTACTGTGGCCTGTCACTAGGTGGGTTAGTATCCTAAATGTTCTAAGTTCAAGCCGTGAGTTAGTCTTTTGCATGTTGAAGCTGATATGAGTTGAAGTAGTGTTGTATTTGTTTTTGAGGCGAGAACGCTCGACTTTGTAATAGTTAATCAATAACTGTTTATTATTCATTTATTTATTTAAGAGTAAATAGTACCGGTCAAAAAAAAAAAAAAATTTAAGAGTAAATAGTGCTCCTGCTTCTCTCTTGGTATTGCTCCGCAAAAGTTTTGAGGTTGTTGAGTTTTGAGAGTTGGGAATATTTTATTTAATATAATGTAAACAAGTTCATGTTTTTTTCCCCATATTAGGGTTGTATACTTTCAAAGGAAACTCAGCTAGATTTTTCTCTTGAGGTGCGAGCTACAGGCAACACACAATCATGAGCCACGACTAGGCTCGCGAGGTACTAGCTGCAAATAGCAGGCCATTGTGACCCGTGACCAGGCTTGCGTGATGCAACCATGACTTGGTTCTCCTCGTTGCTAGCACGAGCGTGCTACACAGCTGGGTTGGCTTCCAACGCTATTAGGTGGCTTAGTATGCTACAATGATACACTTTCCGAGCACTCCCAATATATATCCATTTCACCTTAAAAGCTCGAAACTTAGAACAGTAACATTAATTAACTTACAAAACTCCGAACTTCCGCTAATGTTGAAATACATGCCAACGTCAACAATTACGAAAAAATCCCTTAGCAAAGTGCACCCGAAATATCAAAAAAATAGTATAACTTGAGCGTATCAACCTACATTGGATATGCTTAATGGGAATCAAGATAAACGTAAGCCTAGTAATTTACAGAGTGTGGAGGAACCTTTTGGCCAGTTGGCGATTGTAAAACATGATGAGGCTGTCGTTGATCATGAGGATTTAGTTTGTGGAGATGATGGTGTTAAGAATGCTAATGTGTCTGTATCCCTTTTATTGATATCAAGGATGTCTCCGGCTATTGTTGGCATGATTTTATCTACCCTACGCAGGATGAGCGCGTATTTGACTAACTCGTTGTAAAGGTTTTATTGAAATTATTTTGAAGTTGCCAAAAAATCTTAAAAGGAACATTAATAAACCTACTTAACTATTGGGACAACTTAGGGAGAACTTAGGGGGCTTATCAGGAACCATATTCTCCCATTGCTGGCCTCTACTTGATACTAATTCATGTCAAGTTTTACATAGAAGAATAACCATTAAATATTTTCATGCAACCTAAAAATTATTTAGTCTAGGTTGGTTTAGGAAACACATAAAATACTATTTTTTTAGTGAAAAGTTATATGCAATCAAATTACATGGAACCTATAAGGTTATTCAAATAAATCTAATTAATATTAGAATAATTCTTTAGGTCTTTGATTAATATGGGGGTGATGAAAGCATTATAGCAGACAATCATATACCATGCATATGCATATGAAAATAAATAAAAAGAAACAAAAAATTGAAATGTATAAAGGCACAATTTTTATATTTAACATCTACATTATAAAAAAAAAATAGTTAATAACTTCAATATAAAAATGAAGATTATTCAAGGACCCTCAAGTTTATCCCTTGGCTTGGGTCTGCGAGATTGGTAACCTTCGGGACGAGCAATCGTGAAGCATGAAAATGTGAAACGTGTGTGTATGTCTGGAAATAAGTGTTTTTGTTTGTAAGTATAAGTTTCGTGGAGAGGTTTTGGAGAGAGGTTCGTATATAAGGTCAAAGTGTAAAAGTCGAGTGTTGAAACCGTTGTGTAACTCCCCGACAATTCTCTATTTTCCAAAAAACCTTTCCAATATAAAGCTTAGAGAATTATAAGAGTATTTTCGCTCGTGTGATAACGTATGAACTTATTTAGAATTTTGTAACGGAAATAGTAATACTAAATAATTTTGAAAATAAAACTTAGTCAACCAAAAGTCAAACTCCAAAAGTCAAATCAACATAAAGTCAATAGTCAACCTCAAATATAAAATTCAACCGCAAAAGTAAAAGTCAACACAAGCTCTCCAACTTCCCAAACCTGTGATGCATCATCTTCAAATCTGTAATCGACGATGCTCTATTGATCCCGATCGAGAAACTACTCACCAAATGGGTTATCATAGGATCAATAAGGCATATCCATGATCAACACATGCATACAAAACACCTAGTCAGCAAAGCTGAGTACTACATAGTAAATAAATACAAAACCTAACATGATACTAATAAACAATAAGTAGTGATAAATAATAGTATAATAACATAGCAGACTACTTTTACTGAACAAGACTCCACAACTAATAAGTTAATTAATTTAGATGTAATAGGCAATGGAAAGAGTTTTCCAAACCAAACCAATATTCAATCTAGAAGACGAAGTACGAGCGCGACTCCGTACTCTCCTAACCTACGATATCGAGTAACCTTTTAAATAAAAAATAGGACACGATAATCAATCTAGTCCCAAGAAAAGCCATGGGCTACCACCATGTACCCTAACTCATACTAGTCCAACACTTCAGACGTGTATATCTAAAGTTATTGCTATTCACTTTCCACTTTAAGTGATTAATAATCTATTTACTTGTTATGATTACAAGTAGAACAAACAATATAATCATCAATGATGTAAACTTTCATTTTTTTTATCTTAGTATTGATAAGGTGATCATCAATTTAACAACACAATAATTTATCCAATATTAAATCCATAAACTTTATTTATTTGTTGATCCAATTCAAAAACAACCAACCTTTCATAAGTGAATAACCAACTTACCAAATAAGGCCATCGATCCTCATAAAGTAATTGAAATAATCCAAACGGAACAACATGATCCAATTCATGATTCAATACCAACATAATCAATAATCCCTCATGTGTATTTATAAAATAAAGTTAATAAATAAATCCCATATGCTTGCATCAATCATCCATACAAAAATAATATAACCATCATAATCAACATTTTTCACATGACTCAAACATGCAAATTCAATTGAATATAAATCGCATACGAACTACAAATAGTTTCCTATACATGATACTACAAAAATATCATCCTTAGTACACAATACAAATCAAACCTAAACATAGGTATGTACGTACCTTGTGTATGCAAAGTTCGAGGCCACTTTAACAGGCTTAAAAACACCTAGAGAGAGTTATCCGCATAACAATAATCAACATAACCACTAATCAATACTTTAAAAATTTCTAGCAATATTTAAAATACTTTACACCCTCTTTAAAAGTGTTTAAAAACCTTTTCCGTCATTAAAACATCAATTATTAATACTCCCTAGTATGGTACGACTATACTAGTCATTAAAAACCCTTAAAAATTCATGTTTTGATCATAAAAATTCCATCATTAGTATACTAATAAAAATTTCAGCAACTTATAATATAATAAAACCCTTTTAAAACATACTTAAAACAACACCAAAATCATAACAATACTCAATTTCATAATGTAACACCCCAAAATCTATACACGTCTACGACTATGTCGCATCGACTTCGGGAGTGTTACCGCCACGATGAAATGCAAGGCTTATTAAAAAGGAATATTAACTCAAAAGTTGTCTCGAAAACTGAAATGCAGCGGAATAAAAATGTAACTACAACTCGGGAATCATCGACAGCCCTTTTTATTCAAATCACAACTAATTAAGTAAATCCTACTATTCTTATAATACTTAATTAAAGCGTTATAAAGTCCAAAGACTAAGGACTACCCCCGAATGCTCAGTATCATGCAGCAGCACCAGTGCACCTAGTCTGCTCCCCATTGTCGCATCAATGGTTCATCGCAGGTCAACAAACACACCATAACACACAATCAGCTCTGCTGAGTACATAGTAAACCATTGAATGCATACAAACATACACAAAGCAATAATGAACATTCCTAGACATGATACTACAATAGCATTACATCCTTTACTTTTTATTTAGTTGGCAGCAAACGGGCACCGTCATCTTACTAGAGTCATACGGGCTACTAAGTCCTTAATAGACAACTTGGTCTATTAGATGAAATGCAAATACGATTTCGTTTCGTCTCACATCCATCACCTTAGTATGCATACCCCCAACATCGTACGAAACCTTTCGCCTACTTGAGTTATCGAAATTTATAAGGACACTATCATCGTCACACTATTCCAGCGTACGAGTGTAGAACGAGTCCCACACTCCCCCTATTGTTCATCACTTGTAGGGATTCCAACTACAAGTTTATTGCCATAGTTCATTCTTAATACTGTCCATTCATACCACAATAAGATAGAATCATTTAACATGTTTTGTTAGATACAGTACTCCAATCTCTTCTCTTGTAACACTCTTGTTACACCATGGATCAAATAATACGAATCCAATGCTCATGTTCATAATACGATATAATTACGCATTACAATGCCACATATTGATTTCCAATCATAAACACGTTACCAAACAATCTCAGCAATCAAAATTGTTCCCTATCATGATTCTAGGTTCCGATAGAATAAATCACAACTTAACACGATACTAGTACTTGCAACTAAACTGGTACACGTACGTACCTTGTAACAGAGAATTTTCGTTGTCTTAGTCAAACGCTCCGCTTATGAAATTGGGACCTAAACGAGTACGAAAGTACTTCAGTGCTACATCCTTGATAAAATTATCAACTAATACGTGACTAACTATATTGACTTAGTAATTCAAAGTATAAATGATAGCTAATCTCATTGTTTATTAATTCCTTTTGTTTCCTACTCTATTGAGCTTAACGTCTTTTAAGAGTCAATGTTAGTGAGCCAAACTGATTTTAGTTAACTCGATAATATAACACCTTTTCCAACTCCATTCAAGTCTTATGTCCAATACCCCTAAAATCGGTTTGAATAGCAAGGTCATTATAAGTTTCCATCTAATACTCCATAAACTACTTTCTTTACTTCACACCTTACTTAATTACAAAACCTTAAATCAGATTCACAACTCAAATCAGATTAAGAACTTAAACTAATTATACAAATTAATTAATTACTAATTTACTCAAATTACAATTTAAATAACTTACAACTTAAATTAATATAAAAATAGAATATACAATATTAAAACTAATATAATATCATATTATACATATTAAGGTTTATAGCACAGAATCTCGCCGGTAACCGAACTCCGGCGACCGACTTCCGTCAACGATGCAACACCCTCGTCGCACCGCACTCGAGCCGCATCCCACTCCGCTCGTCGCACAGCCTCGCACGACCCTCTCCCACAGCGTGCGCACCCCACTCCTCGCTCGTACAATTCGTCGCACAACACGACTTCGCCCGACTTGTACAAACCTTTGAACACAACACAAACCGCGCACAACCCTCGACGACTCGTAGCTCGCTCACATAGCACCCCAGCAGCGACGACTCGACGCTCGCTCGCACATCACTCGAACACGATGCACACAACACCCTCGTCCAACCCTCGTTGCTCGCGTTCGAACGCACATACCTTCGAACGCGAGCCTCATTGCAGCACCCACAACCCTTTGTTCGCATAGCAGCAACTGCTCGAGTACCAAACACCCACACACAAGGGGACGATGAAGAAGAAAGATAGAGAAGGGAGAATCAGAGGGAGAGAATGAGAGATAATCTGAGAGAGAGAGAAAAACGGCTGGGAGAGACTGAGAAAGAAGAGAGAAGGAAGGCTGAGAGGGAGAGAGAATTAGGGTTTCTTTTTTTTTTTTTAATTTTTTTATTCTCTCCTATTTATAGTATGGCAACCCTAAGTCAATTGAACTCGGTTTAATTTATTTATTTCAAAATTAAAATAAACCGAACGATAATAGAATTACGCTAAAGTTGTAAGTGTACTCAAACTGTATTAGTATTCTATTTTTTTGTGTAAATAATACTAAAATACCTTTCAATTGAGTTAACTACCTTCCAAGAACCTAAAGTATTCATCTTTTTTCCGTTAAGGACCTAAAGTATTCATCTTTTTTCCGTTAAGGACCTAAAGCAATTTGTTGCTCCTCCAAGGGATTATTTAAAACATAACTTGACACCGTTAACGCAATTAAACACCAAAAACAGTCAAATTAATTCAATAGAAAAAAATCAACTAATTAAGCTATAATTTTCTGAAAAACAAAACAAAACTATTAAGCTATGAATATTCCAAACCTATTACGAGCAACAAAAATTCATAAAATTCAACATTTCCACTAAATGTATCTCTCATAAATTGATTATAATTGCATATCTAAACCCAAACAAGAAACAAAGGCCTAAATCTTCACATAAATTTCTCATATTATATTACTCCAAAAAAACACCATAGGCCTAAATCTTCAAAATATATAGTTTTTCATCAAGTAAAATCCAAAGTCACTTCAAAAAAAAAAAAAAAAAAAAGTCACCAAATCTTTAGATGTTATAGTCAAGTTCACCTCCCTGCATATATTTGCAATAAAAAGTTTATATATGAGTGATATATAATTAATGTACTAATTGAATAACTTTCAACAAGTCATACAATTACCTGATAATAGTATTTAGAAGTGGTGGCAGAGAACCATGGTGTTTTGGCGCTGCTACTTTGTAACATGTTCGGAACACTTTCATGATTGGAGGTGATGGAATGGAAGGTATTATGCCCTTCGTTATAATTATACACCGCTACACCTACCCTTAATGGTTGTACCTAAAAGTAATAGTTAAAAGGGATTAGTCTAAAGTAAACTAATGTAATTAAAATTACAAATCAAATTTCACACTTACAATTGCAAGTCTTTGAAATCCATTTGGATATGTATATGTTCCAATCCCTTTTTGGTGCATAGGTAATTGTGAGTGTTGAGTAGGAATACCTAAATTTTCAGACCCTTGTTCTTGCCCCTTCCTCTGTTATGGCTTTATTTGCTACTATTTGTTATTCTTCGTTGGAGCAAAATGTAGTATATTTTGATCATTCTTACAAGTTCTGATGTTATGACCTTGTTGTCCACATCTTGTGCATGAGATTTCACTCCCCACTTTGCTTATTTTTCTCCCTCTTACATTCTCAGTAGCTTGCAATCTCCTTTTATTTTTTGGTCTACAAGCATCTACCTTTTTGACAGGAGGTGGTGGCATGGAGTATTGTGATGTTGGCCACATTGGGGGGGGGGGGGTACTAAGAGGCTCTAAATTCAACTGACATGCTTTTAAATAGTTGCACTTATGAAACCAATCTGCCACATATTGCTCTGGAGGATCACCATTCTTTCATATTGTAGCTACAACATGATTGCAAGGAATGCCAATAACTTGCCACACATTGCAGCTTCAAGTTCTATTCAACAAGTTGTCAACATATTTGACTTGTGTGGCTCCTTCGTGTGGCTCCTTCTCTCACACCAAAAGAGAATCTTCCATCCCAATAAGCTGCCCATCCTCTTGCATGAACTTTAGAAGTCTCTCGCTTTTATTGGATCCTAAGACATATTTGATTTCATGCTTATATTTTTCAATATTATTCATGAGTATCATACTTGCTTTAGTTTTAAGTCTAGGAATTCTTTCTTTCAACAAGGTTCCAAATTTCTCACAAAAAATTTCAAGATAAAATTCAAATCAATTTTTTTAGTCTAAGCACTAAGTAACATCTTAATCAATTATGTTTTTCAGTCAATTTAATGACACATACATACCATTTTTGCTGACGATAATAATTAATCCAAGAAGAGATAACAAAAATATAAGAAAAACAAAAAAAATATTATAGCAAAGGAATTGAATTTTCTCACCTTCACAGATTTGCTTTGATGAACATAAAAACAGAGATGAATAAGTTTCTTTTGATGAAGAAAGTGCTTTTTCCTCTTCTTGTGACTGATCTTTTCTCACGAGTAAAAAAGTGTAAGGAAGCTTTAGGTTTTTTTTTTCTTTTCAAATTGGTGTATTTCATTATCAAGTTTGCTGTTAGTTTAAGCTATTATACTTAACGCCCGTTATTGTTGATCCCTTATGGGAGCAAAAACTTACTTTAGATCCCTTATGAGTACTTTAGGTCTTTGGTAGGTAGTTAACTCATAGTTATTGTAATATCGAAAAATTATGGTAAGAAGAACACGTATGATCAAATATTTAAATGACCTCATCTCACACTCTCTTTCATATCCTCCACAGTCCCTTTTAGGTGATAAATTGATAATCCTATCTAGTTATTATAACCAGATAATATAGTACAGTATAATATGCCTTAATTCAATCATAAATCACGAAGTATTATCCAGTAAAGTTTTTATGTTGACTTGGTCATAAATTTTAATCCATAATCTGATTTTTTAATCTAACTAAATTAATTAGGCTAGTTTTAAGGGATATAATCTTTAGGTGATTAGATATTACTTAAAATTTTATCTTCTTGCTTTAATTAAGAATATTTGATATTTTAATTGATTGGCAAGTATAATATGTGATATTATTATGTGGCTTTTATACAATAATATATTTGCTATGTATGACTAGTATGGCCCAAATTAAAATAGATAATACGATCTGCGTATCGTGATGTATTCTTGTAATTTGAAATACGATCTGCGTATCGTTAAGTATTTTTGTAATTTATTTAATTTAGATATTGTTTAAATTAATTTTTATACTTATGTAATCCAAAGAAGAGCCCATCAAGAGAAGGCCCATGGAAAAGGTGGTAGAGATCCATGAAGAGTCCAAGAAGGTGCCATTGATGCTTATTTCGTAGGATTAGGGGCCATACTAGATCATTTTATTTTTGCATTTTATTATTCTTTAAAATACTTATAAGTTTATTGTATGTTGGTTGTTGATGGGCTAGAGTTCACTAATTCATATCAACATAATAAACTTAGGCCCCGTAAATATTAAGGTTTGCTTTTCCAAACATAAAGTACTTATCAATCCCTTAATTAATAGTAATAGGTCGTGCCTTCGTAGGGTGTTATCATTAATTTTGGGAGATAATGTAAAATTGCGAATTTTACAACTTAGTTTGGTTGTCCTTACCAAAATTATCAAAAGCGTTTTGAATTTTGAAGCAAGAGATAGTTAAGCATGCAATGTTTATCCATCTAAACAAGAGTTATAAAGTGTTATAACTAGTAAAAGATTTTACTTACCTTGATAATGTAATGTTAAGATAAGGCCTCCGTCTGCTTAGTGTTGCATGTTGATAGGATCTTGTAAAACACTTATTCATAGAGAACTTTAATTTTGAGTAGGTGGTCAACCTAGAAACCTTTTACATGCTTTAGGTTGCTTTATAAACATAAAATTGAACTTTGCCTTATTTTTCTGTCTGTAGATATCATGTCTAATAACAACAACAACTCCGGTTTCAACATTCGTCCTTCTCTTGAAAAGGACAGACTGAATGGTAAAAATTTCCTTAATTGGGGAAGAACCTTAAGACTAGTTCTAAGGTTTGAGGGTCGAGAGGACGTCTTAGATACCCCGCTTCCTGTAATAACTGATGAATCAACTGACGCTGAAAAACGTCATGCAAAACAAGCTATTGATAAGTCTATACCAATCACTTGTTTGATGGTAGCAGCCATGGAGCCGAACCTCCAAAAGAGGTTTGAAACCAAGGATGCCTACACGATCATGCAAGAGCTGCGGGCCATGTTTAAAATACAGGCCCGAGTTGAGCGGTATGAGACTAATAGGGAGATACTTGAATGTCACTTGAAGCCGGGTCAAGCTGTTGACCCCCATGTGTTCGAAATGATAGGTCTTTTTGAAAACATGGAAAGACTTGGGTTTCCTTATAGGCTCGAGTTGGCTACTGAGATTATTCTCCACTCACTGCCTGATAGTTTCAATCAGTTCAGAATGACCTACAATATGAATGTGTCTGAAAAGACTTTACATGAGCTGCATGGATTGTTGGTCAATGCTGAAAGGAACATCCCTAAGGTTGAACCAAAGAAAGAGGTTCTGTTGGTTCAAAAGGGAAAGGGTTTCAAAAAGAAATGGACAGGAAAGAAGGACAAAGGCAAGCAAGTTGCCACTGTCGTTGAAAAACCTAAGCTAACCGCCAAGCCAAAGGTTGCTGCGGAAAGCAAGTGCTTCCACTATCACAAGATTGGACACTGGAAGAGGAACTGCTCGATATACTTGGAGGAAATAAAGAAGTCTAGGGCTTCCACTTCATATATTATAGAAATCAATTTGACTTCTACTTCTTTATGGGTATTTGATACCGGTTGTGGTTCTCACATAGTTAATGATGTGCAGGGACTAATAAAAAGTAGGAAGTTGGCAAAAGGCGAGGTAGACACAACAAGAATGTTAGGCTTTAGCGTCCGCAAAAATCGGACGGTAAAAACACGAAGTCGGTCGCTAAATAAATTAGCGTCCGCCAACGGACGCAAAAGAGATGATGCATAACCCCTGGTCGCTAATTGCTATTTTAGCGTCCGTACGACGGACGCTAAACTTTAGCGACCGTTTTTTAAAAGGTAACGTCTGCTCCCCAGCCTGACGCCACTTAGCGTCCGTTTTGATGGCGGACGCTAGTTAGCGTCTGTTCAGCCGGACGCTAATTAGCGTCCGTCAACAAAACGGATGCTACTTGGCGTCTGCTTTATCGGACGCTAACTGAAGAAAACAGTCGCTAAGTTCTCGACCTCTTGCATGGTTCAAATTTCTTTTAGCGGACGTTAACTTCATAGGGAGACGCTAATTTCCTTTTTTTTTTATTACAATGCTAATTGTATTTGAATAGTTTTTAACCTGTATCGTTTTCCAACAAAATATATACTCAAGCTGTCCACTAATGCGCCTAATTCTGCACTAATGACCTGTTTGCATTAAATATAAATTCATAAATACACTAATATAAATTCATACATACATAAACATAAGTTAACGATTTTAACTAAATTATATGTTTTCACGTCCCGAAATATAAACAAGATAGATAGTATAAGCTAATGTAGGATCCTAAGTCGCACACGCATCACCACCGCCGGTGGGGGGGTCTCGAGGCCCGGGAGAAGGGAATGAACCACCACAATGGCTCATCATCTGGCTGTATGTCTCCATAGTCGCCCTCATCTGCGCCAGGTACTCATCATACACCCTGCGATCCTCCTCTATCTCCTTTTGCCTGGCGATGCGTTCCTCTTCTCTCTCCTTCTGCATCCGCTCACGATCTCTTTGCATCTCGGCAATCTCTTCCTCGAACTTCGCAGACAATTGAGAAAACATGGAAGGAGTGCAACTAGAGGACGAACTACCTCCTCCCCTCGAAGACCTCTCAAAATAGAGGTCTGCACTCGTCCCCAAACCAGGAACCCACCCTTTCTTTCTGCCACCAACAGTCTCAAAGAAAATCTGGTTTGGGGCCTTGGTTTCACCTTTTTCTTCACATTGAGCAAGAGTTTTGTCATAACTTTCCTGCAAGAATGGATTAAGCAAGTTTAAGACACTTAGCCAATGAAAATGAGAGAAACTAAGCCATTTCGAGCCCTTTTTTGGGTTTCATGTTCCTATAATCCTACCTCTATGCCTATTTCAAGTTATAATGCCTCATGCAAGTCCTAGAATACTCATTTAAGCTTTCTACTACTTGGTTGTATGATTCTAAGCAAGTTTAAGACACTTAGCCAATGAAAATGAGAGAAACTAAGCCATTTCGAGCCATTTGTTGGGTTTCATGTTCCTATAATCCTACCTCTATGCCTATTTCAAGTTCTAATGGCTCATACAAGTCCTAGAATACTCATTTAAACTTTCTACTACTTGGTTGTATAATTCTAAGCAAGTTTAATACACTTAGCCAATGAAAATGAGAGAAACTAAGCCATTTCGAGCCATTTGTTGGGTTTCATGTTCCTATAATCCTACCTCTATGCTTATTTCAAGTTCTAATGGCTCATGCAAGTCCTATAATACTCATTTAAACTTTCTACTACTTGGTTGTATGATTCTAAGCAAGTTTAATACACTTAGCCAATGAAAATGAGAGAAAACTAAGCCATTTCGAGCCCTTTTTTGGGTTTCATGTTCCTATAATCCTACCTCTATGCCTATTTCAAGTTCTAATGGCTCATGCAAGTCCTATAATACTCATTTAAACTTTCTACTACTTGGTTGTATGATTCTAAGCAAGTTTAATACACTTAGCCAATGAAAATGAGAGAAACTAAGCCATTTCGAGCCCTTTTTTGGGTTTCATGTTCCTATAATCCTACCTCTATGCCTATTTCAAGTTCTAATGGCTCATAAAAGTCCTAGAATACTCATTTAAACTTTCTACTACTTGGTTGTATGATTCTAAGCAAGTTTAAGACACTTAGCCAATGAAAATGAGAGAAACTAAGCCATTTCGAGCCCTTTTTTGGGTTTCATGTTCCTATAATCCTACCTCTATGCCGATTTCAAGTTCTAATGGCTCATTCAAGTCCTAGAATACACATTTAAACTTTCTACTACTTAGTTGTATGATTCTAAGCAAGTTTAATATACTTAGCCAATGAAAAGGAGAGAAACTAAGCCATTTCGAGCCCTTTTTTGGGTTTCATGTTCCTATAATCCTACTTCTACGCCTATTTCAAGTGTTAAGGCCTCATGCAAGTCCTATAATACTCATTTAAACTTTCTACTACTTGGTTGTATGATTCTAAGCAAGTTTATGACACTTAGCCAATGAAAATGAGATAAACTAAGCCATTTCGAGCCCTTTATTGGGTTGCATGTTCCTATAATCCTACTTCTATGCCTATTTCAAGTTTCAATGCCTCATGCAAGTCCTAGAATATTCATTTAAACTTTCTACTACTTGGCTGTATGATTCTAAGCAAATTTAAGACACTTAGCCAATGAAAATGAGAGAAACTAAGCCATTTCGAGCCCTTTTTTGGGTTTCATGTTCCTATAATCCTACCTCTATGAAAATGTATGATCCTATATTATTTCAATTACCTTGATTTTTTGGACTTTGTCGTTGATCGGCACCTTCTTTCCAGACTCATCCCTCATGTGTGTGTCCATGAACAAGTCCAAAGTGGAAGGCATCACCTCTCCACGCTGTGCGGCCTACACGTTCAAAGACATTAATTAAATCAAGTTTCTGGATTAAATGTATTCAAACAAGTTACACTTACCAATCTCTTGGCGCGCTCTGCTGAGGAAATGGAGCTCTGGACATGAGAAGGAGGTACGCTGCTGGTCAAGTCACCTCCTCACCGGTTCTTGCTAGCCTTCTGAGATCGTGCTTTGAACTCCTTGTCTTGAGCATTCTTCATCATCTGCTCGTGAATGCTCAGAGACAACCATGTCGGACAAACACCACCCTTCTTCTTTACTATCGAGTGGTGATTATCTTTCAGCCTTTTGGCCATTTTCCTGTCGAATGTAGACCTCACTTGGGATTGAAGCTCCTCCCTCCATTTATATGTGCCCTACATGCATATAAGAAACCAATCACAAAGGGTTAGTTTACATATTATAAACTTAAGTATAAAGGGTTAGTTTACATATATAAGAAAACTAATCACAACGAGTTAATATTTTTACATATTATAAACTTAACAAATATGATTTGACCTTGAAAATAGAGAACCAAAGGTTTTTTGTATCGTCATCAACATGCGAATAGTTCCTCCATGGATGATGGAAATGTTGCTTGAAGCATTTAGTCATGTCGCGAATGACTCCATTGTCTTCAAACCTGATAAAAAGCAATTAAAACCAAGTGAACAACACCAATAAAATCTATTAAAAGTAATAAAGTATTACGCTCATAATATAACTTACCAAAGTCCATTGGGATCCAACTCCTTATTCTTGTCACCTACCCCAGCCTCATGATTATCCTCGTCCCTGTCCAACTCGCCATCATGCTCAGGCTGAGGCTCACGCCCCTCTCTGCCACTACCTCCATCACGAGGACCACCTCCGGATCCGGTACCTGATGACATATGCAAAAGTTTGAAAGTAATCACACATTATAATCAATAAACTATGAAATTAATCATAAAGAAATTATAAAACCGTAGTACAAAATATTGAAAATCACATAATTAATCAATTTGGAAAAATCTTCAGATTAAAAACATATTAAATGACTAAAACACATATAATAGAAATAAATAATATGTCTTACACATAGAGGTCTGCACTAGCGATAAAATGACAAACATATTGTCTTACAACAAAAGCAAACTACATAAGGTAACAAAATACACTAAACGTCATCAAACAAATCATCCTCGTCATCATCATCGTCAGTCAAATCACCAGTCTCGTCGCTGCTTTCATATTCACTTGGTTCTCCTTGTTCATTCGGCGCCTCAAATTCCATGATCTCATCATTATTGTTGTCGTCACCAGCATCATAATCTGGTATCTCATCTGGAGCACAAAGAACTGCAGCGGTATCAACTCTTTCCTCCTGTAGAACATCCAAATCAACCGGGGCATCAACTTCGGACCTTGCCTTCGTTTTAAACACAACCCACCATTGCACTTTATCCCTCCTAAGATTGGGATACGGCACGTAGTATACTTGGCTAACTTGGTACGACAATAGAAACGGATCATATTTTGGGTATTTCTTGGTGTGATTGACTTCCACAAGTTTGTACTATTCATGAATGTTCATACCCTTGTCCGAGTCCATCCAATTGCACTTGAACAAAATTGTCTTATAAATAGCCAAATTACCATGGTACACCAGTTCAATAACCTCCTCCAAAATGCCAAAGTAATCAGCTCTATCAGCAGCTTGTACACATACACCATAGTTCATAGTTGACTTATTCTTGCCATATTCCTGTGTATGAAGGTTATATCCATTCACAAAGAACTGATTCCACATTCTCACTTGTCTGGAAGGACCCATAGCAAGAGCTCGAGTGACATCGTCACTTATCATGGCACCAAGGACCTGATTTTAGGGACTAAGTTAGTTCATGAAGGAATCTCAATGGTTATAACAAATAATGTACGAAACTCACATTTGTCTTGAACCAACTAGGGAACTCGGCTTCGCATTTGCTCCACACATCATCCTTAGCAATGTTCGGTCTTGAATTGACAATATAATCCTCAAATCGCCTTGAGTAAGTAATGTCACACACGTTAGGCAAAGGACAAGTAGAATGTAACACAATGGGTCTACAACTTCTCACCAAATTACCTTTCATAATCACTTAAGATGCCACTATTTGCAAGTACGTAAAGATGTGCTCGATCGTACTCCTTGTCTTCCAACCATCGCAAACGTCCATCTGTTCCCGGTCGACCCCAGTCTTCCCTGAACAACTCGGGGACACCAAGGCCATGTGTGCTAGCGACATCAGGATTGACATTTCTTCCTAAGTCCCTTGATTTTGTGTCAACCCCCGGGCTGAAAGTAGCCCCAATATGCCAGACTGCTTCAACTCTTCAACTAGAGGTTGCATAAACACATCCAAGTTTGCTTTGGGATTTTTAGGCCCCGGAACGAGCAAAGAAAGAAACATGAATGGTTTCTTCATGCACATGGATGGAGGCAAATTTATGGTGTGAGGATAACTGGCCAGCATGAATATTGCCCTTCGAACTTACCATATGGAGAAAATCCGTCGGTGCACAGCCCGAGTCTAATATTTCGAGCCTCAGCGGCGAAATCAGGAAAGGTTCTATCAAAGTGTTTCCATGCTTCACTGTCACTTGGATGTGCTAAGGTACCTTGCATTCGAGGATTGTCGGCATTTCATGTCATTTCATGAGAGATGTTCTTAGTTGCAAACAACCTCTGCAACCTCGGTGTGATTGGAAAGTAGATTAACACTTTAGCAGGAATAAGCTTGCCCTTAGAAGTTTTCTTGTACCGATCACTACCGTATACACTACACTTATCTAAGTGAGCATCGCCCTTCCAAAATAACATACAACCTTTAGTACATGCATGTATCCTCTCATGAGGAAGCTCCAAACCCTTTAGAACTTTCTTTGTCTCGTAGAAAGTTTTTCCCATGTTGTTGTTCTGGGGTATTACCTCATTCAATAAACTAAGAAACCCATCAACACACTTGTGTGGTAGGTTATACTCACACTTTAAACTTATGATTCTAGAAGCCATCTCCAGCACGGACATCTTGCTCCCTTCATACAAGGGATTCTCGGCCGCCTTGAGAAGGTCGAAAAACTTCTTTGCTTCACCATTCGGTTCTTCTTCAACTGAGTTTGAACCGGCAAGCATAACATGATCTTCAGTATTCCCTAAAACATCCACAACCATATTCATATACGGATTTGACTGAGTGGAAGATGAGGAGGACCCCGTAGCACGTTCACCATGACATAACAAGTCTAAGTAATTCAGTTTAAAGCCCTTACTGTACAAATGTACTTTGACCGTGTCCACATCCAAGTAACGCAAGTTATTACACCTCATGCATGGACATTATATCTTCTCACCGTCATTTAAATGTGGATGTTGTAAACAAAACTCAATGAACTTATCAACCCCTTTCACAAACTCAGTTCTAAGGGAACGCCCATCAAGTCTGTTATACATCCAGCTACGTTCCTTCCTTTTCATAATTTAGAACTCTACATACAACTAGAAAGTATCAATTTACTATATTCACTACTTGTTAATAAAAGTACTTACGATATGTAGTAGACAAATATTAGACAATTTATGAATAATAAGAATTACTAACAAATCCAAAAGATTAACAGCACTACATAATAAATAAAGCAAAGTAAGTATATACTAAATATATATATACTGAACATATACTAGATCTATTATTCTAAACATACAAAACAAAGTCAAGACCAATACTTTCTTTGACTCAATAACCATGATAAGTGATCATCTATCCTCAAAACTAAATGTTTTCGTTTTGTATTAGAGTTGAATAAATTGAGAGTCAACCAACAAACCCCACAAGCCAAATAGAATATCAGATGATACTCATTATCATATTACATTGACAATGTCACACAAAAATATATTAAAACAACAGCTAGCAACTATAATATCAATTTGCAATTACAGAGAGAGCAAGCCACATGAAAAACTATGTTGCTCGTGGTACATGTCCCAATATCAAACTCTGACTATTTTATAAAAAAAGCATTTTTGTCTTTTCTTATTTATTCATTTTATCCTTCTTTTGTTCTCTTAGTTCTTGCGAATTTCGTTTTAATCCAAAAGGACTTTGAAAACAATACGCACCCATGTCGTAGTTTTGAGGATTCTACACAAACATGGAACCTACTAAAATAAAAAAAGTATCTCTGAAAAAAGTCTCAGATAAATCATCTGGAAAAAAAACCCTCAATTTATTCATATTTAATTATCAACCACAAGTTCACTTAACAACAATAACAAATTCAAACACCAACAACAACAACAAATTCACTTAACAACATCAACAACAATGCAATTGAAAACACCAACAACAACAATCATATTTCACAACAACAACATCAAATCAAATATACCAAAAATCTCAATCAACAATAAGGAATTCAAGCCAAAAGTTAACAAAACTAAGGTACAAGTTCATACCTTATGTTTCTGTAGAAGGGAGACTGAAGGCGGCGGCGGCACGGCGCCGGTGATGTTCCGGCAGGAGCAGCGGCAGGCGGCAGGCGTCGAGAGCTGCAGACAGAATAGAGGCGCAGAGGTGCGATAGAATAGAGGTGCAACCCTAAGATTGGAGTGGCGGTGGCGGTCCTCCGGCGACTATGGAGGCGCAGCGGTTCACCGGAGAGAGTAAAGGGCGGCTGTTCGCCGGAGAGAATAGAGGGGTTATGGTTTGAAGTTTCGTAGAAATGTAGTCGAAATGTGATTGCAAGGGTCGTGTTTGCTAATGTTATACCCGGGATTTTAGCGTCCGCCTGGGCCCAGGTAGCGTCCGCCTGACGAACGTAAATTTAGCGTCCGCCAAAAAGCAGACGGTAAATTTCAAAAACGGACGGTAAAATACGTCTGACTTTTTGGCGGACGGTAAAATTCAAAAATCGGACGCTATTTAGCGTCTGCAATAAGAACGGACGGTATTTTGACGGATACCGTATGATTTTTTGGCGGACGCTACGTGTAGACGCTATAAAGACGGATTCTTGTTGTGAGAGCTACGCGTTGGAAATGGAGCACGAGTTGCTGCACTTGCCATCGGGAGCCATAGTCTACACTTGCCATCTGGGCATATTTTAGAATTGAATAATTGTTGTTTCGTTCCTACAATAACTAAGAACATAATTTCGGTTTCAGTTTTGGATTTCGAAGGTTTTTGCTTTGAAATAAAGAACAAATGTTGTTCCATTTCTTACAATAATATGTTCTATGCCAGAGCTAATTTGATAGATGGTTTATATGTGCTTGATAAGTCATTACTAGTCTATACCATAGATAGCAAGAAACAGAAATCAAATGATTCTAACCTAACCTATATTTGGCATTGCCGAATGGGTCATATAAACCAAAAGTGCATTCATAAGTTACAAAAGGACGGACGGTATAATTCCATCATTTGATTTCGAATCATTTGATGTATGTGAATCATGCTTAATGGGTAAGATGACAAAATCACCATTTACCAGAAAAAGGTGAAAGGGCCAGCGATCTTTTAGGACTCATACATACAGATGTATGTGGTCCTATTAGCACAAAGGCAAGGGGAGGGTTTAATTACTTCATCACCTTCACTGATGATTTAAGTAGGTATGGCTATATTTACTTGATGAAACTTAAGTCGGAATCTTTTGATAGATTCAAAGAGTTCCAAAGTGAAGTACAGAATCAACTTGGTAAGGCAATAAAAGCACTGCGATCCGATCGTGGTGGTGAGTATTTGAGCCAAGAGTTTGATGATCATCTAAAGGATTTTGGAATTGTTTCACAATTAACTCCACCAGAAACACCACAGTTAAATGGTGTATCTGAAAGGAGGAACCGAACATTGCTAGACATGGTTCGATCAATGATGAGTCTTGCTGATCTTTCGATTTATTTTTGGGGATACGCTCTCGAAACTGCTACACACACACACTAAATAGGAGTCCGTCAAAGGCTATAGAAAAGACTCCATATGAGTTATGGAATGGAAAGCCTCCAAACTTGTCTTTTCTTAAAATCTGGGGATGCGAGGTCTACGTAAAGCGGTTACTATCAGACAAACTAGCACCCAAGTCTGATAAATGTCTTTTTGTGGGATATCCAAAAGAGACAAAGGGTTATTACTTCTATAACCGTCAAGAGAACAAAGTGTTTGTTTCTCGTGATGGTGTCTTTCTTGAAAAGGAATTTGTTTCTAGAAAGACAAGTGGGAGTAAAATAACGCTCGAAGAAATTCGAGATGAGCAACAACTGGACGTGGCTCACACCATGTCAGAGACGGCCCAACAAGACGAAAGTCATGTTCAGGAGATGACGTATTCAACGCGTGAACCTCCTAATGTCCCATTCGAAGTTGATTCAAGCGAAAATCTTCAAACTGTTGAAAAGAACGTTTCTCTTGATGCTCAGTCCCCGCGTAGGTCTAGTAGACCAAGGATTCCAAACAAAAGGTTGGTTGATTTCCTAATGACTTAAAATTCTGAAATTATGATTTTGCAAAATTCAGAACCTACTACCTACAAACACGCATTTATGAGCCTGATGGGGTTAACCCTATTGGATGCAAGCGGTTGTTCAAATTGAAAACAGACAAAGATGGAAATGTCTATGTCTACAAAGTAAGATTGGTTGCAAAAGGATTCAGACAAGTTCATGGTATAGACTATGATGAGACCTTTTCTCCAGTAGTAATGCTTAAATCAATTCGGATACTTTTAGCGATTGCTGCATTTCACGATTCCAAAATTTGGCAGATGGATGTCAAAATAACATTCTTGAATGGGTTCTTGAATGAGGATGTGTACATGACACAACCTAAAGGTTTTGAAGATCCAGAAAATCCTAAAAAGGTTTGCAAGCTTCAGAGATCCATTTATGAATTGAAGCAGGCATCTCGGAGCAGGAATCTTCGGTTTGATTTTGTTACTTGGTGTTAAAATTGAAGGATTTATGTCCTCGACTTAAATGCAATTACTAATATAAAATGGATGGTATTATAGAGATAATAAATTCGTTATATTAGGTCGTCTATACGTCTTGCTAGAGAAAGCTATAGAACTTCGAATTAGTAAATAATAAACCCGAAGCCCAATATAACGGATCCTACAAGGTCACACATTAAACTTGGTTCAACGAAATAAGCCTAGAGCCCAAGAGAGGGCCCTAGGGTGGCCGGCCAAGTGATGTGAAAAGGAGAGAGAATTCTGACCTAAATACTTTTATATATCGGGTTAGGCAGAAAAGAAAAATCATCAGCTATCTCTTATTATTTTCTCTCTCATATTCTCTCTCTTCCAAAGTCACGTAAAAACTTCAAAAACAAGAAAGAAGTTTTCTTCCTTTCCAACTGGCATTGGTGGGGTGTTGATCCGGGTTGGTGGACTAGCATTGGCTTAGGTTTTTCAGCGACAGTGGCAACTTGCCTGCCTTTGTCCTTCTTTCCTGCCCATTTCTTTTTGAAACCCTTTCCCTTTTGAACCAACAGAACCTATTTCTTTGGTTCAACCTTAGGGATGTTCCTTTCAGCATTGACTAACAATCCATGCGGCTCTTGCAAAGTCTATTCAGACTCATTCATATTGTAGGTCATTTTGAACTGATTGAAACTATCAGGCAGTGAGTGGAGAATAATGTCCGTAGCCAACTCGAGCGTATAAGGAAACCCAAGTCTTTCCATGTTTTCGAAAAGACCCATAATTTCGAACACATGGGGGCCAACAGCTCGACCCGACTTCAAGTGACATTAAAGTATCTCCCTATTAGTCTCATACCGCTCAACTCGGGCCTGTGTTTTAAACATGGCCCGCAGTTCTTGCATGATCGTGTAGGCATCCTTGGTTTCGAACCTCTTTTGGAGGTTCGGCTCCATGGCTGCTACCATCAAACAAGTGATTGGTATAGACGTATCACTAGCCTGTTTTGCACGACGTTTTTCAGCGTCAGTTGATTCATCAGTTATTACAGGAAGCGGGGTATCTAAGACGTCCTCTCGACCCTCAAACCTCAGAACTAGTCTTAAGGTTATTTCCCAATTAAGGAAATTTTCACCATTCAGTTTGCCCTTTTCAAGAAAAGGACGAATGTTGAAACGGAGTTGTTGTTGTTGTTATTAGACATGATATCTACAGACAAAAAAATAAGGAAAAGTTGAATTTTATGTTTATAAAGCAACCTAAAACATGTAAAAGGTTTCTAGGTTGACCACCTATTCAAAATTAAAGTCCCCTATGAATAAGTGTTTTACAAGATCCTATCAACATGCAACACTAAGCAGACGTAGGCCTTATCTTAACGTTACATTAGCAGGGTGGCCTGCAAGGTCACCGGGTTTGGGTTTTGGTCCGGTCACTTCGAGCGTGGAAGGCAGCCTCGTGCTGCTGTGTTTTCACAATTTTTTCGAAAACTTTCAAACAAAAAAGAAAAAAAAATTTTAAATTTAAACGTGCCTAAAAGATCTAGGCAGCAACAATTTTTTGTTTTGGAAATTTTATTTTGAAAACAGAATTTTGAGAAAGATAAGTAAATTTCAATTATGTTGACTTCGTCATTAATTTCAATCCATAATCTGATTTTTTAATCTAATAAAAATTAATTAGGCTAGTTTTAAGGGATATAATCTTTAGGTGATTAGATATTACTTAAAAATTTATCTTCTTGCTTTAATTAAGAATATTTGATATTTTAATTGATTGCAATATAATATGTGATATTATTATGTGGCTTTTATATTATGATATATTTGCTATGTATGACTAGTATGGCCCAAATTAAGATAGAAAATACGATCTGGTATCGTGATGTATTCTTGTAATTTAAATACGATCTAAGTATCGTGAAGTACTTTTGTAATTTATTTAATTTAGTTATTATTTAAATTATTTTGATACTTATGTAATCCAAAGAAGAGCCCATTAAGAGAAGGCCCATGGAAAAGGTGGATGGAGATCCATGAAGAGTCCAAAAAGGTGCCATTGATGCTTAGTTATTAGGATTAGGGGCCATACTAGATCATTTTATTTTCACATTTTATTATTCTTTAAAATGCTTATAAGTTTATTGTATGTTGGTTTTGATGCGCTAGAGTTCACTAATTCATAACAACATAATAAACTTAGGCCCCGTAAATATTAAGGTTTGCTTTTCCAAATATAAAGTACTTATCAACCACTTTATTAATAGTAATAGGTCGTGCCTCCGCAGGGTGTTATCATTAATTTTGGGAGATAAGGTAAAATTGTTTTTTTGACAACTTAGTTTGGTTGTCCTTAACAAAATTATCAAAAGCGTTTTGAATTTTGAAGCAAGAAATAGTTAAGCATGTGATGTTTATCCATCTAAACAAGAGTTATAAAGTGTTATAATTAGTAAAGAGTTTACTTACCTTGATAATGTAACGTTAAGATAAGGCCTCCGTCTCTTAGTGTTACATTTGATAGGATCTTGTAAAACACTTATTCATAGGGGACTTTAATTTTGAATAGGTGGTCAACCTAGAAACCTTTTACATGTTTCAGGTTGCTTTATAAACATAAAATTGAACTTTGCCTTATTTTTCTGTCTGTAGATATCATGTCTAATAACAAAAACTACTCCGGTTTCAACATTCGTCCTTTTCTTGAAAAGGACAGACTGAATGGTGAAAATTTCCTTAATTGGGAAAGAACCTTAAGACTCATTCTGAGGTTTGAGGGTCGAGAGGACGTCTTAGATACGCCGCTTCCTGTAATAACTGATGAATCAACTGACGCTGAAAAACGTCGTGCAAAACAGGCTGGTGATAAGTCTATACCAATCACTTGTTTGATGGTAGCAGCCATGGAGCCGAACCTCCAAAAGAGGTTCGAAACCAAGGATGCCTACACGATCATGCAAAAGTTGCGGGCCATGTTTAAAACTCAGGCTCGAGTTGAGCGGTATGAGACTAATAGGGAGATACTTGAATGTCACTTGAAGCCGGGTCAAGCTGTTGGCCCCCATGTGTTCGAAATGATGGGTCTTTTCGAAAACATGGAAAGACTTGGGTTTCCTTATAGACTCGAGTCGGCTACTGACATTATTCTCCACTCACTGCCTGATAGTTTCAATCAGTTCAGAATGACCTGCAATATGAATGAGTCTGAAAAGACTTTGCAAGAGCTGCATGGATTGTTGGTCAATGCTTAAGGAACATCCCTAAGGTTGAACCAAGGAAAGAGGTTTTGTTGGTCCAAAAGGGAAAGGGTTTCAAAAAGAAATGTGCAGGAAAGAAGGACAAAAGCAAGCAAGTTGCCACTGTCGCTGAAAACCTAAGCCAACCGCTAAGCCAAAGGTCGCTGCGGAAAGCAAGTGCTTCCATTGTCACAAGATTGGACACTAGAAGAGGAACTGCCCGATATACTTGGAGGAAATAAAGAAGTCTGGGGCTTCCACTTCAGGTATATATGTTATAGAAATCAATTTGACTTCTACTTCTTTATGGGTATTTTATACCGGTTGTGGTTCTCACATAATTAATGATGTGCACGCACCTAAAAGAAGTAGGAAGCTGGCAAAAGGCGAGGTAGAGCTACGCCTTGGAAATGGAGCACGAGTTGCTGCACTTGCCATCGGGAGCTATAGTCTACACTTGCCATCTGGGCTTATTTTAGAATTAAATATCTGTTATTTCGTTCCTGCTATAACTAAGAACATAATTTCAGTTTCAGTTTTTGATTCTGAAGGTTTTTGTTTTGAAATAAAGAACAAATGTTGTTCCATTTATTACAATAATATGTTCTATGCCAGAGCTCAATTGATATATGGCTTATATGTGCTTGATAAGTCATTACCAGTCTATAGCATAAATAGCAAGAAACATAAATCAAATGATTCTAACCTAACCTATATTTGGCATTGCCGAATGGGTCATATAAACTAAAAGCGCATTCACAAGTTACAAAAGGACGTTATAATTCCATCATTTGATGTATTTGAATCATGCTCAATGGGTAAGATGACAAAATCACCATTTACTAGAAAAGGTGAAAGGGCCAGCGATCTTTTAGGACTCATACATACAGATGTATGTTGATAAGTTGCATATTCTAACATCATTTAGTTGCATATTAGGGTGCATTTTCATGTAACATTAGAGCATTTACATTGCATTTATACATATTTAGGTTCCTTTTTATAAGCTATAGTTCTTTCACGGGTTGTTTGGTGTTTTGATATAATTTCAGGTACTTTGAACTCCTTTTTAAGGTCATGATGATGAAGGCACTTGTATTATCATCAAAACGATATATCATGTGCTCAAAACGGATTGGAATTGAAGAAGATACAAAGGACTTCATGTACTTGTGCGAAATATGACACCTCTTCACCATTATACCCATAACTTTTGATACAAAAATGATAGTAAGGTGATTCTAATTGGGTTGGAAACTAGACTTAAAGAGCTTTCCAACGATATATTACATTTGTTAAACGGAGCTCTGTATCGAAAGTTATAGCTGTTCGAAGTTAAGTTGGGGAATCTGATGACTACATGGCAACACGTCCGTGTCACTTTTGACACGCCCGTGTCACCATGATTTCTTTGAGGCAGTAGCGGATTTCCGTATATTACTTTTTATGGTTACAGGTCAACACGTCCGTGTCATTATTGACACGTCCGTGTTGATCTGCTCTATGACGCGTTTTGCGAAGTCGGGTTTATTATTTTGGAAAGTTATAAATACTCTTTTATTGGCTTAATGACGGGGAGAGTTGATGGTAAAAACATTTTTTTAGGGTTTTTAGAGAGAAGTTAGAGAGAGAAAACTTGTAGATCTTCATTGTTCTCCAAGACTCTACCTTTCTTCCATTAATTCAAGTACTTGTTTTCTTCTTCTTTTCTATTTGTTTTCTATTATGAACTTTAACTATTGTTCTCTAGTTTGTTTGTTTATTTCAATTATGCTTGAGTAGTTCCTTTAATCTATGGTTAAGTTGAACCCTAGTATGATTTAATTCATGATTGTTTCTTTAAAGTCTCATACTAATTGTTAATTGCTCTTGCTTAATTGATTGTGCATATTCCAATACTAGGTTAGGGATAACTAGTATTGTTCTAATTCCATTGTCTTGATCACAACGGGAGTTGGATTTTGACGGATTTGAGTATTTTAATTAAGGACATGAAGTTCTCCACGGGAGTAGGTAGAATGGATTGTTAGGAAGTTAAAGTGTCGTGTTTAATGTCTTTAATTTGCATGATTCCATGGGAGTAGGCTTGAATGCATATTAGAGAAGCCATAGATACTCGGGAGAGGTTTTGGTACTTTATAGGGTGGACTTTTCCTTGTGAACAGTTAATTGATTAATTTGGGGTAGGAATTATTTTGTATTACTTCGTGCTAGTGGGGATACTTAGCTGTAGAGTCTTTTATTTATATATTGATTAGTATAGCTATTTCGACGATTATTGATATTAATCTCCTTTAGTCTTACCATTATTTAAGGGCTAATCATAGAACAACTTTCTCTCTGTGGGATCGACTCTGACTTACCCTACTACATAGTTAGGAGGATTCGTTAGGTTATTTATTTTTGTTAGGTGTGCGACACGCCTATCATATGTGGTCCTATGAGCACAAAGGCAAGGGGAAGGTTTCATTACTTCATCACCTTCACTGATGATTTGAGTAGATATGGCTATATTTACTTGATGAAACATAAGTCGGAATCTTTTGATAGGTTCAAAGAGTTCCAAAATGAAGTACAAAATCAACTTGGTAAGACAATAAAAGCACTACGATCCGACGTGGTGGTGAATATTTGAGCCAAGAGTTTGATGATCATCTAAAGGATTGTGGAATTCTTTCACAATTAACTCCACAGGAACACCACAGTTAAATGGTGTATCTGAAAGGAGGAATCGAACATTACTAGATATGGTTCGATCTATGATGAGTCTTGTGATCTCCGATTTCTTTTTGGGATACGCTCTCGAAACTGCTGCAACACACTAAATAGGAGCCCGTCAAAGGCTGTAGATAAGACTCCATATGAGGTATGGAATGGAAAACCTCCAAATTGTCTTTTCTTAAAATCTGGGGATGCGAGGTCTATGTAAACGGTTACTATCAGACAAACTCGCACCCAAGTCAGATAAATGTCTCTTTGTGGGGTATCCAAAAGAGACAAGGGGTTATTACTTCTATAACCGTCAAGAGAACAAAGTGTTTGTTGCTCTGATGGTGTCTTTCTTGAAAAGGAATTTGTTTCTAGAAAGACAAGTGGGAGTAAAATAACACTCGAAGAAATTCGAGATGAGCAACAACTGGCGTGGCTCACACCATGTCAGAGACGGCCCAAAAGACGAAAGTCATGTTGAGGAGATAACGTATTCAACGCGTGAACCTCCTGCCTCCCATTCAAGTTGAATCAAGCGAAAATCTTCAAACTGTTGAAGAGAACGTTTCTCTTGATGCTCAGCCCCGCGTAGGTCTAGTAGACTAAGGATTCCAAACAAAAGGTTGGTTGATTTCCTAATGACTGAAAATTCTGAAATTATGATTTTGGAAAATTCAGAACCTACTACCTACAAACAAGCTTTGACGAGCCCAGACTCTGAGAAAGGCTTGAGGCCATGAAATCCGAGTTAGACTCCATGTCTGAGAATAAAGTTTGGACACTGGTTGACTTGCCTGATGGGGTTAACCCTATTGGATGCAAGTGGGTGTTCAAATTGAAAACAGACAAAGATGGAAATGTCTATTCTACAAAGCAAGACTGGTTGCAAAAGGATTCAGACAAGTTCATGGATAGACTATGATGAACCTTTTCTCCAGTAGCAATGCTTAAATCAATTCGGATACTTTTAGCGATTGCTGCATTTTTCAGATTACGAAATTTGGCAGATGGATGTCAAAACCGCATTCTTGAATGGTTCTTGAATGAGGATGTGTACATGACACAACCTGAAGGTTTTGAAGATCCAGAAAATCCTAAAAAGGGTTTGCAAGCTTCAGAGATCCATTTATGGATTGAAGCAGGCATCTCGGAGCTGGAATCTTCGGTTTGATGAGGCAATCAAACAATTTGGTTTCATCAAAAGCGAAAAGATCTTGTGTTTACAAGAAGTTTAGTGGGAGCAGCTTAGTCTTCTTGGTTCTGTATGTAGATGACATACTAATCATGGGAAACACATACCAATGCTTGAGTCAGTCAAGGAATGGTTAAAAAGTTGTTTCTCTATGAAGGACTAGAAGTTGAGTACATACTGGAATCAAAATCCATAGAGATAGGTCTCGAAGGATGATTGGGCTAAGTCAAGAAACTTATATTGATAAGGTTCTTACAAGGTTCAACATGGAAAACTCGAAGAGAGGTTTCGTTCCCATGTCACATGGCATATCGCTTAGCAGGAGTCAGTGCCCGACTGAGGCTGATGAGTTAAAGCGAATGAGTAGCATTCCTTATGCTTCGGCTTTAGGGTCTATCATGTATGCCATGATAAGTACTCGACCTAATGTTGCATATGCCTTGAGCATTTGTAGCAGGTTCCAAGAAAATCCAGGAGAAGCACACTGGACTGCAACTAAGAGCATCCTTAAGTACTTGAGGAGGACTAAAGGCATGTTCTTAGTATATGGGGAGCAGTGAGCTGGAAGACCTCAAAGCAAAGCACTGTAGCAGACTCTACGACAGAATCAGAATATTTAGCAGCAGTTGAAGCAGCTAAGGAAGCAGTTTGGATAAAGAAGTTCTTGACAGAGCTGGATATCCTACCTAGTGTTCTGGAAGGAATTGAGTTGTTTTGTGACAACAATGGTGCTATTGCGCAAGCAAAAGAGCCAAGGTCACATAACAAGTCCAAGCATGTAATGAGGAAGTATCACCTCATTCGAGAGATAGTTGACAGAAAGGTTGTCAGAATCTGCAAAGTTCATACGGATGAGAATGTGGCTGATCCGCTAACTAAACCGCTAACTCAACCCAAGCATGAGTTTCATGCTAGGGCTATAGGCTTGAAGCAAATGTTAGAGTGGCTTTAGATTGTACTAGGTTTAGAGAAACTTATTACAATGTAAAAACATGGTTTTGCTATTTATGTTTATGATTATAAATTTTATCTTATTTAATTTTGGTTTGGTATTAAATAAAATGTCCAAAATATATCTTGAATTATATGGTTTTGTCAAATATGTGATTTGATGAATGAAACACCATAAGTGAACAGAATTCATAGAATATTAAAGTTTGTAATCTAAGTCATTAAACTGGACATAAATGACTTATTAAAGGGATTAGCATATAAGATTGATTGATAGCGCCATTTCATGGGCTATGGAAAAATAGAGATATTTAATTAATCATATGGATACGTATAGTTGATACATAGTCGAACTAGACCTACTTAGAAGTTTTGTAACTTCGAAATTATATTAGTAGATTCCTGAGATATGAGTAGAACATTACTTAGCCTAATGATTGGTATAACTTTGATACTGCCAAACGTCATGCCGTAAAAGGGGACTATAAAGGCAGCATTCAGGTTGTGCTAAAAACTTGAGTGGGAGTATTGGTTACTACAAGATTGGAAAATCCTCCTATATGAGATAGGATAGGTGTCTTGGCCCCTTGAAGAGTGAAAAATTGAAAATGCATGGTCGTGCTCAAATGGATCATTCGATGATCATTTGTTTGACAATTTGAACTCAGATTTCAAGGAATAATTTCAAAGCTAGTATAGATGATATAGAAATATGATCATACTATCAAAGTAAGACATTAAGAGACTTGAGGAATAAAAACATTGCACACTCGTCTCGAACAAGTGGGAGATCGAAGGATTTATGTCCTCGACTTAAATGCAATTACTAATATAAAATGGATCGTATTATAGAGATGATAAATTCGTTATATTGGGTCGTATATACTTCTTGCTAGAGAGAGCTATAGAACTTCGGATTAGTAAATAGTAAACCCGAAGCCCAATATAACGGATCCTACAAGGTCACACATTAAACTTGGATCAACGAAATAAGCCTAGAGCCCAAGAGAGGGCCCTAGGGTGGCCGACCAAGTGATGGGAAAAGGAGATAGAATTCTGACATAAATACTTTTATATATTGGGTTACGCAGAAAAGAAAAATCATCAGATCTCTCTTATTTTTTTTCTCTCTCCTATTCTTTCTCTTCCAAAGTGACGTGATACTCCAAGAAACCAAAGAAGAAGTTTTCTTCCTTTCCAACTAGCATTGGTGGAGTGTTGATCCGGGTTGGTGGACTAAGTAGAGGAATCACATATGAGATTCTCAATCCGGGTTATACAAGCACTATTACATTTTTAACCAAACGCAATGGTTAAAATAAGCTAATGCAACGGTTATTTTTTATACCGTTGCAATAGGATCATCTATTGCAACGACCCATTTCAATTTAGGTTCATAGTTTAAGCTATTGCAACGACTTTATAGTAACCGTTGCATTAGATATATCTATTGCAACGACTTGGTCGTGGTCGTTACATTAGATATATCTATTGCAACGACTTGGGATGGTCGTTGCATTTGATGATGTTATAAATTATTCACTTATATTATATTCCCTCAATTTGCAACGACTTGGTCATCTGATGATTTGTTGCGTTACCTATAGCCACGTACTCCACTCACAAAAAATTACGCTCAAAATATTCCCTCAATTTTTTTTCACGAAATTTCAAATACTATTTCACAAAGTTTGAACAGCAGTACATGCAACAGCTTATCTCCCTAAAACAAGGAAACCTTGATCATCAGGTAACTGACATCGAGATCAAAAAATCCTATCAATTGCAGGTTTGCCAACAAATTTCAATCTCCAATCCCAAATCTCTCTTATGAATTGAAGGCACTAACCGAATTCACCCCAATTATATACTAATAAGAGGAATAGGAAGAGGGAAGAGGCGAAATTTTCGACGAACACTACTTCACAGAGGGCAAAATTTTGAACTTCAAAGGTGCGTTCTTGTATTTTGGGAATTCTGGAAATCCTTCTAAAGTCACAAAATCCAGTCGAGCTCCAAAATTAAGGTATGTTCTTCAATCAATTGTTATTGGAATTTATGTTTATGAATTAGTTAAATTCTGGAGCTTTTGATTAATTATTGCAATTGTGGCTAAAATTTTCAATTAAATATTGAGAATTGCGAATGAAATTGACAAATTTGCACCTGTTTTTGAATTCTTCATACAATTGTGCCAAAACTTAAATGAATTAGAGAAAATTACATAAGAACTCACAATTTTTTTACTTTTCGAACTTATTTTCTGTAATTCGTGCTTAAATCTGTACCATTATTGGATAAGTATCACTTTTCGAACTTATTTTCTGCAATTCTTGTAATTGGCCGGAGCTCCAATTGAGATTCTAGAACTCTTTCTTCTTCTTCGTTCGCCATTGTCGGAGCTTCGAGATTGTGGGAGGAGAGAGAAAACAATGAGATTAATAAGCTTAAGAAATTAAGGTTGAAACGGATCATACCAAATTACCAATTACCCAAGACCCAATATGTTTTGTGAATTAAGGAATTTTATCTAATTTTATGTTTTAGGAATTTTTTGAATTGGGATATTTTTAAATTGGATGCTGACTTAATGTTCTAGTTTGCAACATACGATTAAGGAACAAAATGGATAACATAGATAAAAAGTGGTGGATGCTTCAAAGGTGGAGCGATGAATATGAAGAAGGAGTTGAGGAGTACATTAGTAAGGCTTTTGCTATTAAAGCACAAGGGAACCAGATTTGTTGTCCTTGCAATGTTTGTCATTATCGTTATTGGCAGTATAGAAATGTTGTTAGGGATCATATCATTGTTAATGGTTTTGTTCCCAGAAGTGATAAGTTGTTAGACTTGGATATAAATATTGAAAAAGAACCGGATGTGACAGAAAAACGTGATGCGATATTAGACACGAATGATGACATAGAGGGGTTGTTGCATGATACAATGAGAGAAGGGCCGAAGAAGATGCAAAGAAGTTTTATAGATTAATAGAAGAAGGTCAACAAGAATTATATCCAGGTTGCAAGAAATTTTCCAAACTGTCCTTTCTTATTCATCTATTTATATACAAGTGTGACCATAAGTTGAGCAATGTAGCAATGTCGGCTTTGTTAGGAATATTTAGAGACACGTACCAGATGCAAATTTGCCCAAGTCTTTTAATGAAGCAAAAAATGTTTTAAGAGTTTTAGGGTAGATTGTCAGAAGATTGATGCATGCCCTAATGACTGCATGTTGTATTGGGAGGAGCATGCAAATGCAACAAGTTGTTTTGTTTGCAAGACTTCAAGGTGGAAAGTAACTAATAAAGAAAAGACTAATGGGAAGGATTATAAAATTCCTGCTAAAATTCTAAGGTATTTTCCAATTAAGAAAAGGTTGCAAAGGTTATTTATGTGTCCGGAAACTGCAAAGTACATGATATGGCATAAAACAATGATTCAGAAGATGAGCTTTTACAGCATCCAAGGGATGGTGAAGCATGGAAAACATTTGACAAGAGATATCCAGACTTTGCCAAAGATGCTCGTAGTGTGAGGCTTGGGTTAGCTTCAGACGGGTTTAACCCATTCCACAATATGAGCATTGTACATAGTACGTGGCCAGTGATATTGATCAATTATAACTTACCTCCGTGGTTACTTACGAAGCCTGAATTTTTGATGTTAGCATTGCTTATTCCTGGTCCCTTATCCCCGGGAAATGATATTCATGTTTATTTGCAACCACTAATTAAGGATTTGAAAGAATTGTGGGAGGTTGGATTGGAAACTTATGACTCTTTAAGCAATCAAAGGTTTGATATGCACGCAACATTGATGTCTACCATTAGTGACTTTCCTGCTTATGCAATGTTGTCTGGTTGGAGCACAAAAGGAAAACTTGCATGCCCTGCTTGTCATTATGAAACTGAATCATTGTTCTTCAACAAAAGACAAGCATTGCTATATGGGTCACCCTACTTTTTTAGATTTGTCCCACCCTGGCGTCGTAATAAGAGATACTTTATTGGAGTTACGGGGCAAAGACACCAACCAGTGCGTTTAACAGGAATCGAAACTAAGGAGTTACTTTGTGGTTTTCGAAATAAATGTGGAAAGTTGCAAAAGATAACGAAACAAGAAAAGGAAGTTCCATGGAAAAGGGTACCAATATTTTTTAAACTTCCATATTGGAAGCATTGTTCACTTCGCCATAATCTTGATGTAATGCATATTGAAAAAATGTATGTGATAATATCATTGCCACACTGTTAGATTTACCTGGAAAGAGCAAAGATCATGCTAATGTTCGTCAAGATTTGAAAGCCCTAAATTGGATGCCTGAACTTCATCCTCAATTACTAGAAGATGGTAAGGAAGTATTTCCAAAATCACGTTTTCGATGTCATTAGAAGAGAAGCGATTTTTTGCCAGGTCATTAAAAATGCAAAGCTACCACTTGGATATGCTTCAAATATCGCTCGATGTGTGCAAGTTGGTGAAAGGAAGATACTGGATATAAGAGTCATGATGCTCTTTTTCTAATGCATTACTTGCATCCTGTTGCAATAAGACAACTTTGAGCAAAGATGTTGCAAAACCTTTGCTAAGGTTGTGTGCCTTTTTTAAGGGCATATGGAAGAAAGCTATCGACCCCCAAGATCTCGACTATTTGCAAACTGAGATTGTTGAAACCCTTTGTCAGTTAGAAGAGATTTTCCCACCTACCTTCTTTGATGTCATGGTTCATTTACCAATTCACTTGGTGGAAGAAATTAAGCTTGGTGGTCCAGTTGGAATTAGGTGTATGTATGCAATAGAGAGGTACCTCCGAGAGTTAAAATCTGATGTTCGGAACAAGGGTCGTCCGGAGGGCTCAATGGCTGAAGGATATTTGGCCAAAGAATGTCTCGCATTCTGTGGAAGATACTTGAATCGATCAAACAATCCTTCAGATAATAATGCTGTTGATCCTAGTATCTCAAATACATTATTTCCCAATATTGGCGACCTATTAGAGGGAAGGGAAGGAATAGAAAGAAGAAGGATTATGGGTTTATGATGGATCACATTACACGGGCCCAAGTCCATCAATATGTCTTATTCAATTGTGATTCTGAGGAAGTTGAGAGATACATCGAGTAAGATAACTTAACACGGAATTTTTTCTAATTATTTTTCTAATTTTTTTATCTTGCTAATTGTGATAGATACTAACATATTTAGTAAAATCACAGTGAACATAAGTTGTCTGTAAGCAGCCACAGGAAAAGAAAATGGGATTTCGCGCATACTCATAGCAAGAATTTCATGGAGTGGTTTAGAGAGAAAGTTGATCTCAATATTCAAGAAGGGGAAGAAATAACGATCATATCAAATGGTTATCAAAAGGACCATCTCGTGTTGCTAAGAAGTTCAGTGGCTACTCTGTTAATGGCTATAGGTTCCACACCATGAAACGAGAGAAAAATGGCGTAACTCAAAATAGTGGAGTCACCTTAACAGCTCTAACGCATAGTTTTGCTAGTAGTAGAGATCAAAATCCTGTTATGGGGGCTGTGAACTATTATGGCTCGTTAGAAGATATTATTGAGATATCTTATCATTGTCACTTTAGTGTTGTCTTGTTTAGATGTGTGTGGTTTTATTCGGAAAAGGATGATTTTGGGATGGATGTCGTGAATAAGAATAAGAATATTTCACAAGGAAAACCTTTCATCTTGGCATCTCAAGCACATCAAGTTTTTTTTATTGAAGATCCGCTTAAAGAGGGTTGGCATTATGCTATTCAAAATCTTCCTAGAGGACTTTCTGATGGTACTATATATGTCTTTTTTTTGGTATTCGATATGAATTCGTGTCTATATTGAATTACAATGCATGTGTTTAATTCATGATTTATCGTCTCATAAAATATATCTTTGCGTTTTTTTTATTTTTGTAATATACCATCAATGATCTTCTCCTTCCAGTGATATGTCATGCTTGAAAAGCAGTGGTTGGTTGGTTCATCCTTGTGTTCTTTCTTGACCAATGTGTTGCATGCAGTAGTTGTATTGCTTTTTGCATGGTGTTCCTTCTTTTCTTTCTTTATCTCTGCACCAGCAGGTTTCTTACAATCCTTTGATTGTATATTTGTTATATGCTGCTTTTCCTCCTTGCACAAGTAGTCTATTTGGCATCCTTATGGATTGTACTTGCGTGTTCTTTCTTCTTTGTCACTGCCTGTGCATCATATTTCATGTCTTTGACAGAGATGGTGTTAGCATTTTCTTTCTTCAGTAAATCATTACATGTTGGCTTTGTGTCCTTGGATGCTGGACAATGGCATGTAGTAAAGTGTTTCCCCACTGCTTGGTGTTCCTGTTGTTTTTGCCCAAAAATATACAATAACGTTGATTATCTCATCCCCCTCCCCTTGTAGATGAAAAGGAATAGCGAAGCTTCATGTTGGACAACATCAGATTCCACCTTATGAGAGGCAACGTTTAG